>NC_052108.1:4603374-4675545 GCF_012273895.1 Zerene cesonia
TCAAATTTATTCCATTTTGTATAAGAAAAATTGAAAAAACGAACCAAAAATTTGCGAGTCTTAGAACTCACCTCGCCTGAAGTTAATAGTCGTTAAGAGTTCGTTAAGAGTTTCGTTGAGGTTCTTTGTTAACTTATTGTAATAGACTAAAGATTTCGCAATATAGGAATATAATCATTGTAAAAGTGTTCAAATCTTTAGTAGTGAATAAACTATAGTGGATATTTGTGTTTTGTTCTTCATTTCTACACAAACTCCATTATAATACAATAAAATTATTCACAGACTTCAAGTACAGACTATCAATTCATATGTTGTGTTTGTTGTTTTGTTACTCACTCCCTCCGTAGATTTACAATTTATTGGTCTTTCTTTTGTAATGTGTAACTTAGTGTAATGGGTGACCTATTTTGTAGAAACAAATATTTTACTCTATTTCGGTATGTCAGTTTTGAAATATGAGGTACTTACAGTAAATTACTTAATAGATAGCAGCTGCTTGGCCTTATGAATGGAGTAGAAGTCAGCTGTTGATGGCCAGTGGTCTCCGTCTTCTACTGGTTCCGTTATTGCTTCTGTGTGCTGCGCCTCGTCATTCACCTCACATTGTTGGCGATGTAAGTACACATTAACTAAACATTTTTTTATATAATCACACGCTATTAACTTACAAATTATGTTTTGGTTCTAACAATATATTATTATTAATTATATTAAATATTAAATATATAGTATTATTAATATTTTCGTATAATCGTTATTAAATGAAAAAATACGGTACACTTTTCATAAATGAAATGAAACATTGATGAATCAAATTGAAACTTTATTTATATATCAACTACTATATACTATCTATATATTATAGCAAAACATGCCTAGCTAGATAAAATTGACAAAACGTTACATAAACCTGTTCTCAGAGAATAATGATGTGATATAATTGAAAACATCTTATAATTTTAATTATTAGGTTTACTATCTCTTCTTTCTAATTTTATTTATGTATGTTATAGATTGATAGCATAAAAAGCAAGAAGCGATTACTTGCTTTTCATCCTATCCAACAGGCCACGTTTATTTCAGATATATCCTATTATGTTCTCCGTGGTTTTGGGATTTACAAACGGCCTCTTTGGATCGGTACCAATGATCATGGCGCCATCTCGTGTAGGAAGGGAACACCGTGAAATTGCGGGTAAGTTGTAATTGTACGCTCTTCAAATCCTTAGAATAAAAAAAATGCAATTCTTTGGTAGCTACTGATAACTTACAATTCTAATATTTTTACCAACGTTCTCAAAAGTGATGTTGATTTCGAATAGTAGGTACACGGAATTACCTTTCATTTTCAGGTAACATGATGACGTTATCCTATAATGGAGGCCTACTATCAGGTACATTGGTGTCTTATCTACTTCTTAATATGTTGGGCCCTCCCACTGGATCTCCGTGCCGGATATACCCCACTCCATTATTGCCCACATTACCGCCTGCTATCACTACAGCATCAAATATAAGCTACGTTATTACATCTCCACATTAAATAAGTAGGTATTATTGATTAAGATGTATTAATTCAATATAGTACCTTCATGATACATATTGTAATCACTTGCACATTTCTATGCCTAGGTACTATACGATCCAACTTGGAATAGGATCGAATTAAATTATTGTGTTGACATAAATGTTAATTCAAACGAATTGACAATCTAAGTTAATCAATATTAATATTAATTGAAAAATAAAATGAACTAAATTGAAGTTCTATTGTAATTAAACGACAGGCTTCGTCCAAGATGTCTATTTAACTCTCTAGTATCACATCCCCCGCATTGTGTGCCGCGATCCTTAGAGACTTCAGTCCTATGTTTATTTATGTCAACCCTGCTTTCAGCTGTCACTCATTCTTTTAAGGGCATTATATGAGCATTGTTACCTCTTCTAACTTCCTAGATTGTGAACTCACATAATACCTTTTATGTATGGGTGGGTGGATGACAGGTCGTCTTGGACCAAGCCTGTATTTAATTTTAATGCAAAAAACCAGGCAAAGTAAAATAAACCGTTACTAAAATGTAAAATAGTTTTCTACGTAAATCGATATAATTTAAAAGACATTTGATACGTAATAGGTTATAATAAGTCACTGAACTTACGATTCTCAATTAGATCGCATTCAATATTTTCCAAAACATCATTTACAAACTAATATATTTTTTAACATATTCGACTTCAAATCTCTTTATTTTTTTATACTCAAATCTTGATTTTATATAAGAAACAAATATTGTCTTTTATTGATCTATAATATATAAGTTACATTATCCATCTATTTTTATAATTCTATGGTTATGATATTATGTAATTAGAATATATTTGTTGCACTATTTAACTGCATCATACACTACAAAGTATAAACTGTCTCTTTCCGCCGTCTGTCTGTATGCTTAGATCTTTAAAATTACGCAACGGATTTTGATGGTTTTTTTAATAGTGATTGAAAAGGGAGGGGTGTTACCGAATATTAAACGCAAGCGAATCCGTGGACAAAACCTAGCAATGTATATTAAAATGTGTTTTTAATCATTTTATCGAAACAAAACTAAAAGTTAAATACATATCCACATTCTACACTCCTAATAACTGCTCACAAAAACCTATATTTAAACTATGTATATTTTAGTTATTTATTAAAACAAAGGAATGAACTTCTGCCTACGATTAGCGTAAGTTTACAAAAAATAGTTATAATTTAGCTCCATCACGTTGGAACCCGCTTTGAGAAATCCCTACTTTTTTATTTTTTACCCCCGACTCAAAAAGAGGAGTTTGTCTGTGGGTGTGTGTGTATGTATATATATGTATATCTATATCGGAGTAATAGTCTGTCTATTCCGTCGTAGCTCTTACGGTAGCTCGCTGGGATGGACCGATTAGGGTTGCGATCACTTTGTAAGTCAGCTTCGCTGTGGTGGTTTATAGCTATATTTGGTTTTTGTATAAGGCAAATTCGGCGTGATATAAGGCGATTTCGGTGTATGAGTGTTTCCCGAGTGTATATAATTGCCAGTATAAATAATTATGACTTTTATTAATAGAGTCGGAGACTTTTTAGTTACATTTTTAATACAGTTACTTCAAACTATAAAAAAAATGCAGAAGGTATGGTCACACACATAAGTGGTAGGTAGGTATTGTTCACTTTTTGTAGTGCCAATTAGTGTATGGTAATAAATACTATCCCAAACCGGAAATAATGCTATACTGAAAACTTTTTTATGCACTTCAAATTGATTATTGTAGTTTTAATTATGGTTTGTAATTACCAGCAGGTTTATTATTTCCCATTACAACGTTATTTAAAATTTCTAAGAGATATTATTTGTGTTTCTTGTTTCGAATAGGGACGGTTAATTATCTGTGGTATAACCTTTGGTGCGTGATTATTGATACTGCAATAATACTCCATACATTAGTTTATATCTTTTGTAGGGAAAAATAAGCAAAAGTAAATAGGGATTCCGGATTGCCTTAAAGCATTAGGTACCAGCGTGATAGGCTCTTAAAATGTGTAATCACTTGTAAATATTTAAAATTTATTTATTGTAGTAAAATAAGATTAAGGCATAAAGATTATTATTTGTAGGTATGCATTGGAGGAAATCGATCTTATATTAATTAAATCTTAAACAGCTGTTAAAAAATATTTTTATATTTAATGATAAATAATTAGCTATAAAATCACTTTCACATTGGCTTTCTTAAAACCATATTATTTCATTGATCTACCTTGTATCTAGTTGTTGCTATTCGATTTTAGGTATTGGTATGAATTCATATGTTACATCGCAGTCGTTAATCTAATTGAGTTGATCACTTTTTTATATATTTCTTGATATCCCTACATACAATGTTATTTAAATATTTTTTATAATATTACTAAGCTTAAATAGTTATAGCATTTATAACACATTGTAAACAATTTCATCATGTAAATATATACTTCTAATGTAGATAGTATAAAAGAATTACCATTCAAACTTTCAGTATCAAAAGGAATTATATAATTTATAAATGAACTTGTAAGTGTAGTACTTATTGAACTTATGTGGTAGCACAGATAACAATTCTATACTGCTACCTACTATAGTATTATATTATCTGTGGTATTCCTAACGAAATATGTGTTCACGTAACAGCAAAACAATGGGTTATTCTAACATTTATTTATCATATTGATATTTTGTTTGTTCGCTAAAATAAAAATAGAAGTTCAATATTCCTACAGTGAAGTTAAAATTTAGTAAATTAGTTCTTCAAATTAAAAGAGCATTCATAAACTAAAATTTGTGTCCATATAGAAACTAGTAATATAAGGCATATCGAAACTAAAATAATTATACCTAAGTATAGAAGTCATTAAGCAAATAAGTACCTACAGTTTACACTCGTATTTCTTATCATCGTTTGTTTAAAGAAAAACGAAAAATATAATCGCATAATATATTGCAACATATTTTCTGTGTGATGATAAAAATGTAGGGTACATTTTGACAAGAGATCGGTAATTAAAAATAAATTCCTGTTACAACAAGGTTGCGACCTTATCAATAAACAAACATTTTCCAAAGTCTTAATATTAATTAATTACACTATCATCATCAATTAATATATAATTGAACGTACTTATTGTGTGTATTTTCTAATCAAATATCAAGTCGGTCTAATCGTTTACAAGTGATGCGCTCACCAGCAAGCATTTTAATTTAGTTTAAACATAGCAACATAGACAATAATTAAATATTTACCTCAAATTATGAAAGAAAGAGGCCTTTTGATCTATAGTCTCAGATGTTTGACCTTCTTATAAATTTCGATACAACATTGTTTCACACTTCAGTTAAACACCAGAATAAAATTAATTTCTTGCCAGTATGTACAATTTCATACTTTTTTACTACTACGTTTCAAAGCGGCATTGTAATGGAAGCTGGTACTATGTGTAGATACCTATTGATTATCGTTAGCACAAAACTAGGACTCTGTTGAATGAATAGCATTGATTCCATGTTTATATAGAAATGCACCCTAAGCTTATAATGAAATATACTTATTATAAAAGTTAAATTCTGTTTTATTGCCTCTGAATCGGCAATTGTTTCCAATCCCGAATTATACATTGACTACTTTATTATACAGTGTTATATTTGGCTATAGGCTCAACATAATCAAATGCATTTACCGTATAACGTAAAACTAAATTTGGCCCTGTAGCTGTTGAAATAGATTTATTTATTTTCTTTAATATAGTATAAAAATATAAAATAGTATAGTACTATATTATGTATGCAACGACCAATAGCCAACAGAACACGGTCTGCGGCCGGAAGCCCTTGTGACTAAATTTTGCTTAATTGTTCTAAATTATCAAAATATTTTAAGTTAATGATCCAGTAACATGAAGAAAAAAATACATAAACCGTATATTTACTTGGTTTTTACACGCTTTTTATTAGCTTCACCTGTATGTTTGTTTGTAACCGACTTCTTTGGGCGCGATTTTGACCCACTTTAAACGGCCAGATTTCGTTCAAACTTTGTAGATTTATTGAGGACCGATGACAATACACTAATTTGATAAAATTATTCCAGTTTTCAATTTGCAAAATATGATTTTTGTTAAAGCGTGTTTTTTAGTTTTTTTAAACTATTATATTTTATTTATCATGATACTCTTTAGAAAGGGACATTTTCAATGTTATTATACAGTTTATGCATTTTATTAATAACAATGCTCAATACGAGTTGTAAAGCTAAAAAATTAAAACAAACAAACTTTTGGTAAACATAGTATATTTGCCAGAAAAAGCCTGTTCACTCTAGCTTTGACGAGGCCCATGTTAAAGTGCTCAAAAAAGTGTAAGTAGGAAGACAGTTTTATTCATTAACTGTAACTATATTTTATTATAAGAATATTGAAACCTCGTAATCAAAAAAGATGATAACAATGCAGTTAAATATCGTAAGGCATAGTTTCGCGCGATGGTACTGGAGACCACAGAGTAAGTGTGCTGAAGACTTAATTCTACTAATACACCTACTTACAGCGAGCTGAAGTTTGTAAGAATGGATGTTTCTTACGTTACGTTTGTAGAGACAATGAATGTATGTTTCTTACAATTGGACGCAAAACAGTTGATCGGATCTGCATGAAATTTGGAACAGAAATGTGTTTATCACATAGGCTTCTTTTACTACGAGAGTGAGTTCGCAAATTTACAGTAAAGAGGTGCAGAGGCTTAAACGTGAAACCATAACAAACAGACAGACTATGGAGTAACTGGATAATATTAGTAGGAGTTATAATTACTTTGATTAATAATCAAAATCCATGGTAAGGTACCTAGCTACATTTCTTGCTTCATTAATAGTTTTACACGTCAGCCATAACAATCACATATGGCATCATCGTGTATCATCATCATCATACTATTTTATTTTTACTAAGCAGGTAGCTAGTACCTACACGTAATCAGTCGCTCATTCATTAACTATTTTCCAACTTACTATTATTTTACGACCGCGATAGTCATCAATCAAACGAGTATAATTTTAATTTAATTGTCACTCACAATACTTATGCTAGTGACTACATAAAATTGTTTACTACATTACTATAATTTACTCCCGCAATGATATCGATATCTTGTCGTTATGCTAAATATAAAACAGGCAATTAAATCGCTGCTTAAAATAATTTGTTATTTTATTATGTCTAAAATTGAACTCATGTTGAGAAGATAATTCAAGTACTATAGCACTTGATCGGATTAGCTAGACCGGTCTTTCTCAAAGTGAACCTTAACGCCCTCTTTTCGGCACTGAAGGCCTAGAAGAGCTAGAGCGGTGAGACCAGAAAAAATTTGGAAGCGTTGATGCAGGCTAGCGGGACGACGGCAGATTTAAAATTATTTTAACAAATATATAACTAGCTTTTCGCCCGCGGCTTCGCCCGCGTAGAATTCGCTTATAGCGCGCGACATGTTAAGGAGTATTTTCTTCGCATTAAAAAGTATAGTTTGTTCTTTACCACGTTTAGCTCCATCTTCATATCAAGTTTCATCAAAATCGGTTTGACAATAACGAACTTTCATACAAACTTTCATCCCCTCTTTTAACCCTTTCTACCCTTTTTTCGCGATAAAAAGTGTCCTATGTCCTTTCCCAAGTTCAGTTCTATCTTCATTCCAAATTTTATCAAAATCGGTTCAGTGGTTTAGCCGTGAAAGCGTAACAGACAGACAAACAGACAGACAGACAGAGTTACTTTCGCAATTTATAATATTAGTAGGGATTAATGAATTTAATGCATACATACTCCTAATGATCAAAATACACAAGTTATGAGAAATTATCGAAAGTCAAGGTTTTTTTTTCAAAATATAAAAAATATCAAAATGGTTTCCGTTTCGATAGTAGGTAACTTTGTTAGTTATTATTTTAGTTTCTATGTTTTCCGTCAGGATGCATTGTAATTTCTTATTATTATAGTTGATTATCCTATCAGATAATAGAGATCAGTATTTTTAGCAAGCCGAACCGATATTTTTCATTAGTAACGATGTTTTTTAATAATTTTAATTGAAATGATTTAATAAAAGAAGCTATGTATTAAGAAACCTTCGTCGTCTTTTGGAGGAATCGAGATAAAGTTAAAAATCGATAGGTTGAGAAAAATATTATTGAGTCGGTAATACTTGCTTTTAGGTCTTTTTTAAGAAAAGAAAAATAATGAAAATGGATTGGGTAGGTTTTTTAAAGTGTACATTTCTGTGAAATGAAAACACACATTAAAAAAAAGAACAATAATTTATTAGATAGGTAACTGTTATCTTTTTATCGCATTTCGTACACGTTTACAAATAACTGACTAGCATAATAGTGTACCCCTGGGGTCTTTTACCACAGCGCGATTAAAAAAAAAGATAGGTTTTTCCAAAAGAACAGTGTAGTTCGTCTATCTTTTACGTCGTCGGGTACGAGACCGCTGTGAAGGCGGCGTGCTCCACTCTAAACTTAAATCACTAGATGAAGGCGGCGTTTCGGGAAATTGTGCGTCCGATGTCCATCGACAAGAAGCGCAAACCGGCTTGGGGGCTTCGGGAACCTTCTCGCCACTACCACAACTGCCGTAGGACTCCAGAATGTGTTTATACGCACATTCCAAAGGCTCGGGGCTCCTTCCACGCGCAGCACACAGTCGCAATCGAACACATGCGGCGCAGTACCCACAAGTATCTCCACGTAGTGCACTTTTCACCATTTTGGACGTGTGTGTTGAATAGATGTCCTAAAAAGACTATTGTGATTATTCTCATTGCGATATATTTATGTCCGTCGCGACGCGAACGATTGGCGTCCCGCACGCGTCTCCTGATAACCTCATCTCGGCGCCGCGCCAGTGTTACCGACCGCTTAGTTTTGGCCTCAGAGGAAACTTGTCTGTGGTAAGCCCACGAGATTTGGCTCATCACTGTGTACTGTGTGTATTACTGTAATGGCAATGACTTAATGACATAGGCCGTTTTTCAATAAAAAAAACGATAGTGGTTTAATTAATAGGTACATAAATAATAAATAGAGACCATAAACATTTTAATGGCCAACTTTATCGTAAGTTTACATAAATGATGCAGTAATGATATTGTTATTGAATAGATACAGGAAACAAAGATTGATTTGTTAATAAAAATATCTACGTATTATTTATTCAATAAATTTATGCTAGAAATAGATAATCACGATGATATAACAATGAAAAATACCCAAAACAAGTCGTGTTTTTTTTTTTGAAGGAAAAAGCAAAAGATAGCTGTGGGTACCTAATACCTATATCTACTTCCTTTGGTACCTACCTACGAATTGTATCACAATACTATAGTGCCTAAAACAATTTATATCTAAAACTCGCAAAAACTCATATAAAATTTTATATTTCGAGTCAGTAAATTAAATCCATACAAAACTTGACCTTATCCATTTTTTAACTCAGCTTTTTTGAAGATTGAAAACTAAAAACATTAAATTCTGTGTTAAATCAATGCAAAAAAAAAATATACGTTAAATCGAAATCTCTTAATAATTGTTAACTTTTCTAATTCTAAAACTTGTAAACAAATTTTCAATCATACTTAATTAAAATGGACAATACAATATTATCAACTGGGTTTGGACTTATCTTTTTCAAGTTTGAATACACCATTTAATAAAGTATCATCCACAAACAGCATGATCTCACAATCTCTAATCGAATCGTTTTAATAAGTTGGAAATAAGAAAGGCCTCAAAATTTATCTTTATGGCACACATTTGTAGGTATTATCGACTCCTTAACTTCTTTCTATTCAATATAAGTGTATTCAACTTAAGTATAAGGCTTGTATAGGAGGCAGGCAAGTCTAGATGCAGTTTCTTGCTTATTTCAAAGTAAGTACCTTACGAAGCGAAATACGAAAGAGAAAGCTTTCGCAAACAGCGAGCAAGCTTTTCTTAATTGTATTCTTCTTGCAATTTGTAGCTAGTTTATATTAATTTTTAAGGTTTTATGGAGCTATTTCCGTTCCCGCCGCCATATTGGAGAAAGAAAAGTCGTAAAAGATAAAATGTAAAAACAAAAATTCACAATCATTTTACGAGGCAAAATATTTATAGACCAAAAATTTACTAGAGAAAATATGCAACAATATATTATACCATATATTATAAACATGTTATAAGCATTCTTCTTCATTTAATTAATCCTAAGTTTCGACGTACGAGTGCCGCAAAGCGTATTTATTGCTTGATACGCTTTCTCATAGCGAATTTATATGCTTTCACCAATAGACTTAATCCAAGTGGATAAATAGATTTATATTGGTTATATTCCCTACAAGGAGGAGAGGAGTAAAACACAAAAACGACTCATTATATGCTGAGTTGTAATCTTGTATAGTTATAAATTCGGCTTCAGTATTCAATTTTTCCTTTAATTTGTTTTTTACTTTTTTGTGGAACCCTGTTAGACAGGTTTCAGGAAAAGTACTATATGTACCTAAAGTTGATACATATTTTGATTTTTATAGGCTAATATCATTACAATCAACATATATGTACATCAGCCTGCTCCACCAATATTTAATTATTTGCATTAACCTATACACAATGGGTATTTAACAAATTTTAATGAAAATTAGACGAAATTTCAGGAAAGTTTAATTAACTACCTATTTGATTAAGTTGTCAATTGTATAATATAAGCGATAACGTCAATGTTCTAGATCCTTACCAGTAATCACCAGATAGGCAACCTCATTATGAGCTGCAGCGCATTCAATACTCATTATCGTGTAAACAAACATTATCTAACACATTATTACGCCATTCTATTCCCACGTATCTTGAGTGTCATTTTGATATTAGTAGTCTGTATGGACATGTTTCTAGAATACATGGTCTGGTACGGTCAACAAAATGGAGTCCAGTCATAGCTAGAGATTTATTCTAAATAATTAGGATGGATATTGTCTTCTACGAATTAGTAAGTAAATAGATTGCAAAGAGTCTCTGGCAGTAAATTTGATATCAACTAAGTAGATTGCTAGAACAATCTATATCTAATGAATATTATTTAAACATTATTATATGTATTTTAATAGCTACTCATATAGAATAATGTTTTGCGCTATTTTCCGACTAATAAGTCAATACGAGAAAATAATAAAAAAGGCAGTTATATCATAACACTTATTACTAGGAATTGGCGGCTCGGAAGTGCAGTGATCCTGACTAATGCATCTACGCTATATTACCCATATCTCTACGGCTTTATTTTGTATACCTATCCTCACCATAATGGAACCTTAAGTATTAACAATTAACAATTTACCAGCCGCCATAATTATGACGCCCTCATTTTAAATTTATTATGCATAATTGTTTCAGGAGATATGGCAACACTAAATTATACATTTTAATGATACATATAACGGATTCATTGAACAAAACGTTTATTGACTACAGATAATAGGAATGTTATTTCTGGAATTACTACTGTGATCCAGAGGCTCTGGAGTTCTTATCAATGACTGACATGGTATAAACAAGTGCAGCTTATTTTAGCTGTTACTTATGTATACGTTAAAGTTTAAACCATACACATACAGATTGTTCGTTAGAACGCCTTTTCCCTCGTAAGAACAGGTTGTACTAAACTTTAATCAGTTACGAAATATATCAGAAAAGGTACTTGAACATGAGAAATTTTAAAGAAATTTCCTAGCGATGTGAAGCGAGGGTTAGGTACATAGAAAAGAGTAAGTCAGTCTCATACAATAAAAAGATTGCCTAAAAAGAAACTTCGCGATTTTACTAGTCATGTTATCTATTTTAAACCTGATAGGCTATAAATTCAACGGCTCATGGACATTTTTAACCTGACAGGATATAAATTGAACGACTTATCGACTCTGGTGTATTATATATTATATATATATTATATATATTTTTATTGTGGGAGTCGAGCACGCTTCGGCACGAATTGGGCCAGCTCGCACCGGGGAAGTACCACACCCCCACAGAAAACCGGCGTGAAATAGTGGCATGCCACTGTGTTTCGTACGGTGAGTGGGGGAGCCGGAGGCCTATTTCCTTTTCCTCACCCGTCCCAGTCCATTCCTTCTTTCCTGTCATGAATCCGTTCCTTTTCCCTTACCCACTAAAAGCGGGCAGCGCATTCGCAGAGGCACTACCTTTGCGAATGTTCATCGGCGGTGGTGATCGTTTACCATCAGGCGAACCACCAGCTCAGTTGCCCGCTATGACATAAAATAAAAAAAAAAAAAAAAAAAAAATACAGAGCCGATTTTGTTACTCCGTCTATAGCTCCAGTACGGCGGAAGGAATATATGACTTTTCAGCACAATTTACTATTAATATATAATGTACTTAAAATCAATTGTAAAACTTTTAATAAACTTACAGATGATGATTAATAACAAAAAAACTAAACCGCCTTCAAATTGTCAGAATTAGATCAAATCTAAATAGGATCAGATGACAATTAACGGCTTCAAAAAGAATCATCAAAATCGGTTTTCCTAGTAAGAAGTTAAGAGCGAGTAACAAACACAAAAAATACAGTCAAATTGAAAACCTTTTGGTATCAAACGAACGAAAGTAGCATCTACTTAGGTAATCCAATGCGTAATACATATAATGCAGTATAAAAACGTGAATAACCCTGAGATATATAATCTTATTCAGAACGACCAAATTATATACAAATGAACGATGATCATAATAATTTTCTGAGACTTAATAATCCAGACAGCATAATATAAAGAAATGGATAATACGAGATAAGCGGTCATTAACACAATATAAATAAATGTGAACTATAGTTCACCAAAAAACTATATACTTACAAATTAAATTTAAAACAAATAATTTTTCCTCTGTTATTTGCGTTATCTTTTAAAGTCAAAAAAAAAAGATGTGTGTCACTCGATTACAGATTACTTTTTTTAATATTGTTTTTTATTTAGCGACCGCCACTTGGCATAATTGTTCTGTACAGAAAAAAACACCCTATTTCCCTAGAAACCATGGGCATACCTTGCAGCATTAACATAATATAACTAATAGATGTCTACGATTTATCCAAACCGTAACATTTATCAATTGAATCTAGTTACTTAGCTTATATTAACAAGCGAGCAAGAATGTAGCGTATTACATTCTAATTGGCAATGATCACGATTACATAAATATAACGGCGGACTTAACAACTAATAGGACTAGGTACGTTTACCATGTATACATATTATGTGTGTATGTTAAGCGTATATATCTACACTAATATTATAAAGGGGAAAACTTTGTGTTTGGTTGTAATGAATAGGCTCAAAAACTACTGGCCCGATTTTAAAAATTCTTTCCCCATTCGAAAGCTACATTATCCACGAGTAACATAGACTATATTTTATTTTGGAAAAAAATAGGGTTCCGTAAGATATTTGAATTTTTCGGACACAAACTGAAAAAAATCAACCAAAGAAGTTACTTATTTTGCGTACGCTGCCTAAACTACAAAAGATAAAACCATAAAATGTTATAATTAATTGTAGATCTTATAAATATCTACAAAAAAGTCCGCGACATACTATACCTATCTATGTCGAGTGAGACACAACAACCACATTTTTATTTAAAAGTCTTGAATTTTTTTGGACTACATTTAAACGTGTTTATTTTACTCATGCTTAATCCTTATCAAAATAAATTATTTCATCGATGAGTACAGTTTATGTTGATAATATTTGGTCTTTCAATGATTAAAATTGGACGTTTGGTTTTGAAGTTGTGGTGAAATTAAAATATTACGATTTCTGCTGCACGGCCCGTTGCGAAGTGGGCGTCACCAAGGCCAGGGGTGCGCGTGCGGGAGAGGGGTGTTTAGATCTATGAGTAAGGTACCCGCGCGGCTCAGACGCGAGGTCGGCTCCCTATATCATCATCAATATATTTTGTTAGCTGAAAATAATTTAACGTCAAATGTTGTTTATAGCGAAGCTCTACAATAATTTAGTTATGTATCCTAAAACAACAGGTAGCAAGGCGGGACTGCAGGCAGAAGTGAACACTTTTGCCGGGAGCAAGACTTAGTTAGCGCTTTGCGAGCGGTTCTTTAGTTAGTTCTAATAGAGATATATTTAGTATCGGCTGTGCACCCGTGCGAAGAATCAAACGTCGACGACATGTGAAATCTGCCAACCCTCACTTGGCCAGAATGTTGCATTTGCCTGAAAGGAGGCCTGTGTCCTTGGAGTGGGAACAAGTATGGGCTGATGATGATAACACACACAAAAGGTAATTTGCGAAATTGCTAAACCACTGCCTTTGTCCCTGTCTTATTAACAATGTATAATCGTGCGATGAGCACTAGTTTACCATGTGTGCTTCCAGCATGGACAATATTTTCCTTTTTTGTTATATTAATCCAATAGTATGAAAACACCCACATATAGGCACAATAGTAGCCAGATTAGAGATGCGGGATTGTTTATCCAAATATAATTACTTTAAGATCTGAGTGTTAATATTAATAAAAGAAAAAATTGATAAATAAGTGATTTTATTAATTAATATTAAATGTCAACGTAAAACACTTTTAATGTAAAAGTTGAAAATTAACTTAAGCTTAAATTCATAGTGCAGTGCTAGAAAGATGTATAAATTAGTACAGGTGATTTATAAAGTAAATTAATATTAATTTACGAAAGAAATATAATACAGATAAACTAACTTACAAGTTAATACATATATCTATAATGTGCCTGTATCATTTCCACCTAGGCTTTTAGATAGAGCATCGAAATAGTCGTTTTTGCATAGAATATTAAGAGACTTCAAGTAATGGCAGAAACGATTGTTTCTCTTAACATTTACGTCAGTTTTAGTATTTTCTAGACGGCATATAGTTCTACAAGAAGGCCAGTAGTCAAGTGCCAAGGCTTTTCTATCCAATACCGCGCCGGGACTCAGGTAACTTGTCAATGTATGGTGACGGGAAACAATTTTATTGCGTTCACTGAAAAGAAAGAAAGATAATTATGTATTAGCATTTCAAAATACATCTTTACTATGTAGGGTACATGGGGCTTCAATCAAATTTTTACTGAAAAAAGTGTGGATCTATGAGCATATTAGCATACCTACTAATATTTTAAATGTGAAATTCGTATATTAAGCGTCTAAACTTTTCTAAACAGCGCGATTTTGGATGAATTTTGTAATTAAAATAGTTTAAGACGCAACTTTTTTTCTCCAATGAGACTTTTCGGGTACAGATTATTTTTCGGTAGAAAATAAAATTGGACGAAAATTAT
This sequence comes from Zerene cesonia, assembly GCF_012273895.1. Lineage (NCBI taxonomy): Eukaryota > Metazoa > Arthropoda > Insecta > Lepidoptera > Pieridae > Zerene > Zerene cesonia. The sequence continues at coordinate 4,618,308 of NC_052108.1, forward strand.
ACCTGATACAAGTAAGCCTCTTTCAGGACATAATATATATTTAGTTGGAGAATTTTAAATTTGATTTGGTGGTAGAGAAATTATATAAAATTTGGAACTTTTTCCCTCAAAATTGACAAAATGAGGCTTCATTCAGGATAATTTTTCTTGTACTACTTATACAGGGTTACAGGGTAAGTCGACCAATTCCCATTAAATATCTTGATTAGATAGTTTTCAAGATGAATTTTATTGTTTTTTTTTTATTATAAAAATTATTCGATTTCCGGCAATCAGTATAGAAACTTATATTTGTTAGTCTTATTATAATTACTATTTCTGGATTATTACTAGTAAAATAGAATTATTCACGATTCATCTCTATATCATATTTCATCTAAATTAGTACAGTGGTGTAGGCGTGAAGAGAGACACAGATAGACAGAGTTACTTTCGCATTTATAATATTAGTAGGGATTTAAAATCGTCATATACATACAAGACTTATCATGTGAATTTGTAACTGCGTTATTAGTTTTAATTGTGATTTACTTACCTGTCTACAGTATATCCAGGAGTAGACAAGTCCAAACTTGTTTCACATTTTAACTCTTTATGGGAATGCCTCAAACCACTCATAGCAAGCTCACTTGCAATATCGTTTCTTACCCCTTCAGACCAGTCATAGTAATCTAAATTCTCAGATTCATTTACACTTGCAGTTTCCTTTGAACACCATAATGTACCTGTTACATCATTTCTACAATCTGATATTTTCCCTGTAAGATAATCAGTCTCTGAAACTATATCAAGCATATTAGATATAGTTTTCAATTCATTTGAGCTATCTTTCTTAAGATTTTGATTCTCTTTTCTTATTAAGTTATCATAGTCCAAAATATTAGGTATGCTCCACCATAAATTCACCAAATTCAGAGGTAAATTACTAAGTATCATGTTTATGTGTTGTTGAATAAATCTGCTACAAATATTTGAAGATTCATTACCACCTAAGATACATTCACGATCTGTCCAAGACATACTGGAACATTCGTCATCAATAATAAATTTATGTTTATCTAATTCTTGTGATGGTGTGTCCTCTGACAAAGGAGAACTAGCTTTTATGTGTTTATAGGAAGTCATATAAAACTGCAACCAGTTTATCGTCTTCCTTATGTCGCCTTTGCAAAAGTCCAATAAATTTTTACCAAGACCTGTACAACATGTACCAATATCCGCTAAACACATAATATCCAACCATACACCAAGCATATGCGGCAAAAATCTTTGCATTTTTATAATCTTCCCATGTTGTATAAATTTCTGTAAATGAGGGCAGGATAATGAACTTGTTACCAATATCACTGGACGTTTTGAACTTTGAATTAATTGAGAAATAGCTGAGCAAAAACCATCATCCTGATCGAACACAATATCTGCATCATCTATCAATATCAAAGACATGTCTGTTCTTACACTATCTTGACTTTGGTTCTCACTCTGTTCACTTTTCTGTGAATCACTACTGTTGCTTTTTGTTACAATTTCTTTAATTTTTTTAGGTCTTCCTCTTTTTTTATTAGTTCCTTTAGGTTTAAGGCATTCTTGAATATTTTGACTGCACTCAGAGGCACTTTTACTTCTATCTACCTTATGAGACTTTGTTGCTTCTTGAAGATCTTGTAACATTATTTTACCAGTTCTCTTACTGCTGGCATTCACTTCAATTACCTTTATTGCTAGTTCTGATGCAACAGCATATACACTAGAAGTTTTTCCACTACCAACATCTCCAGATATAATAAGTACATTATTTGAATTTTTTAATGACTCTCGGCTATCCACATCAGAGTCTACAAAATCAGAAAAGTCTGATCCTTCACTATCTATGTCTCTTCGGTGCTTCACTAAATTTTCAGTCCATGTTTGCAACCATTTTTTCAATTCCTCAATAGCTGAGAAATTACCTATAATTTGTTTTGATGAGTTGGGTTTATATTTATCTACCCAACATAATTTTTCAACATAATCACTATCCTTAGATGAGCAACCATTGACAATTTCTATACTGTTATCTAAATCTGGGTAGTTAAAATCCCTAAACTCACCTCTACTTTTTCCTTTAAGCAAATGATATGTGCGATAAACAGGAAACTTTTTATAAGACTTTTTAATATTCTGTAACAATTCATCTTTGCTTTTATTGGTAAAAGAAATTGCATTTTTTTCTTTTATTGTGACATTTAGAAGATTTTTGTATATATACTTATTTACAAAATTAGGTGCATGTTCTGTTATAAAGTCACAACCAATATTTTCAAAATTTATTCTTATGTTGTTTAGCAACTTAGTTTCCATTTGTTGAACATGGACAACAGGATAAAATAAATCAAGTGCAGAAATTCTTTGCTGCGGAAGAATATTCTTTTTTAATTTTTCAGGAATTCCACTAAGGAGGAATTTTTGTTTTGCAATTTTTTCAGCAGAACTAATACTTGAAGTTTGTTTTGACATAAATATAGGTGCTAATTTCACAGAGTTACCTAAAGTCTTGTTAATGTTTGAAGAATTGATTTTTTTAGAGCTTACTATTGGGGTTAAACTTTCGGTTTTGTTTCCCTTGTGTTTTGTTTTTGTTTTATTATCACTAGTGTTTTTCTTAATAGTTCCTATGTAATTTACTTGTAGTTTTTTATCCTTACCATTTGCAAGTGTCTTTTCTCCGTCTGTCTCATTTTGAGCAACTTGAGGTTTATCTAAATTTTTTTTCTTCTTTGGTGTAAAAATATGAAGATCTTCATCTGAGCTTAAAATTTCAACATCTTCAATGTATTTTGCTGGCCTCTTTGGGATTCTCCTGGGTCTACTTTCGTCATTGGGCAATTGAGATTGGTCTGTTTTGGCATTAGTTTTCTCTGAGATACTCTTAATATCTTTTCTACAATCATCAATTGTTCTTGCTAAACCTCGCTCACAGATGTTATTATTACTACTGTGATGTTCAGTTGAATTAGTGATTAAACTTTGCATAGCAACATTCCTCTTTAAAGTTTTTTTGTTGCGTTTTGGTGTAAATTTAACTTTTATAATATTGTGACTACTATCATCAGATTGTACAATATCATCTTCTTCAGGACTTTTAGGTAATTTTTTGAAATAACTCATCATGTTTTCTTTTTTCCGTATAGATGGTGATAACTTGTTTAAAAACTCTTCATCTTCATGAGTAATTTTTTTAAGTTTTTCCTTTTCATTAATATCCTCTCTGTGCGTTGGTTCAAACATATCACATAATTGCAAAGTTTTTTTAATATCAATTCTATTACCATTATGTTCACTTGCATGTTTAGGGGTGGATGCATTTATTTTCAAGTCACTTTTTAAACTACCTGCAAGTTCTGCAGTATCTTGAGTTATCATGGCTTTAAATCTCTCAGCACGCTTTAGCATTTGTTTTTTTATATATCCTTCTCTTTGTTCTTCTATTTCCTGTTTTTTGATTGAACCTTTAGCTTCTGCCATTTTTTGTAAACATAGCATTCTTTTAGCTTTAATTTCCCTCCTTTCAATTGCTTCTTGACTTTCGACTTCATTTAAAGGTTTATCTTTACCAGGAGAATTACTTCCAATGCTTTTATGTCTAGAATCCATCAGTAGTTTGAAAGCATTTGTGTGCATTTTATCTTCACCGACACTTGTTAATAGAGGTGATAAGATATCCGATGTTTTTTGATCTTCTTCGATTTTTCTATTAGACTCAGTGAGGATGTTATTTTTTTTTCTTCTGCCCATATTTTTGAAAAGATAATTAGACTGAATATAATCACTTATGAACAACTTATTATCAGTGGATTTCTCAGAGTCTGCAGATTTAATTATAAGAGAAGAACAAAATGTTTTAGAAACATCTAAAATATCTGGATCCTCTTCACCATTTCTTCTTATTTTGTATTTTTTTAACTTCTTTTTCAAAGTTTTATGACATTTACGTTTAAAAACCTTAGATGACGACTTCAAAAGGCGTTCGCGATTATTGTTTTGTGATATGTAAGCATTTTCGAAATCTTCATCGTTCAAGAGTTGTACATTCGTCAAATCGGACATAACTTCTGAAATACATAAATAAGACTTTCATGAGGGCGCATTTAAATAAAAAAAAAATTGTAAAATATAACCAGGTCACTTAGCATTATCATACCAGCATCTCGCTATCGAACTGTTTCCAGTTACAAAAAACAATATGCATTACTATTGAAATCTAAATGCAACTCAGAAAATTGTCATTTTGATGTGCTCGAAGTATAAATTAAATCCTTCCTTTATGAATAAACATAAATTGAATATCACAATTAACACCACGATGTCACAATTTGATAGAATTAAAATAAGAAATTGGCGCCTAAAACTTTATTAGTTTTTACATTTTACTCACAAACCCACGTCACAGTGACAGCTGTGACATTTGTTTGTCGAATATCGCCTAATTTTGTCGTTAAAAAAAAGCAAAGACAGAGACCATGGACTTTGCGTTATTTTTTCAATTAATTTTTTTAAATAAATTTATTGCCTACTGGTAACATGTATATTACCAGTAGGCAATAAATGTTGAATGCATAAATATTCAAGAGAACATGTTTACCTAAACATTGTAGTCCTACCAAGTTTTCGTAAATTATTAAAAGTTGTCTGTTCCTTGTATATTATTATCTATATTACTCCATACTCTTTAGTCTTTCCTCTTTAGTTTATAGTCATATTAGTGTATTTAGTTATTAGTATTCCTTACTCTGTGGTCATAGTCCCTTTTTGACAGGCGACAGAAGTCAGCAGCAATTATAATCTTGAAAATTTTCATTAAATAAAAATGTCTTCGAAGGCTCTTGCTGTTCCATTAATTCGACACGTTGCGGTAAGTTTTGAGCATAGCAATGTATTGTCGAGAAGTTTTATTTATAAAAAATACAAAATTGGCTTGTGTCAAACCCTGTTATGTAAAGGCATTGAAGATAAGTTCGTACATAATTACTTGATTTCAGACAAGAGGGTATGCCCATGCTGCCCCAGCGGTGAGCGAGGCTCGAGTTAAGTCAAATGTTTTGCCCAATAAAACACTGATTGCTGCTGTAGATAATGGTTCACCCATCACAAGAGTGACCATAGCCTTCAAGTAAGTGGTAATCTCTTGCAAGGTTTCTTCTTTTTAATGTAAAGATAGATTTATTTATTTTTTATAACTGTGTTTCTTTATAATTTCAGGGCTGGTACTCGATATGAGCCACAAACTGAATTGGGCGTTGCCCATGTTCTTCGATCAGCTGCTGGCCTCAGTACCAAAAATGCCAGCGGTTTCATAATTTCCCGCAAATTATCTCAAATTGGAGCTTCTTTTTCTGCTTCTGGTGACAGAGAGTTTATCTACTACACTCTTGAAGTAAGTTATCAAACAATAATTGAGTATGTCTTTTTTTCTTTTTTTTTATATATGTTAATGCAAATTTGAATAGTGTTTCTTTTCTGAAATACATTGTATTTTAAGCCTCATCATCTCTTTGTATTGATCATTTGAAAACAATATGCTTAAATCTATAATATATAATTTTAACTGGAATTTTAACCTGTATATGCAAAGATGAACAAAACTAAACAGTATCTTTGTTTAACAAGTATTCATAATATAATAAAAAACATGAAGTTATACAATTTTGTATGAAATATAGAAAATATCAATATTTTTCAGGCAACACAGGAAAACTTGGATGTTGCACTCGAGTATTTGAATAACATTGTTTCTAACCAAGAGTTTAGACCTTGGGAACTCAGTGACAATGTTCCACGAATGAAATATGAGATTGCTGCCCTGTCACCACAGGTATCTATCTAACTATTCTTACTGATATTATAAATGTGTGTGCCTTCTTCATAGCTTTTTTTTTAAGTGATGAAATCTTGCACAAGGTGCCCATGGCTTCCATGAAAGGAGCCTTGGGTTATATTTGATTCATACTAACTAAAACCTAATCATGTGTTGATATGCTGCTTTAGACGGGAAAATCCCAAGGCTGTCCATCTTTTTCTTTATTAGATAAGTGAAGCTGCAGGCAAAAGCTATATATATATATGCTAGCTTGGAAAAAAATACACTGACACAGTATATATCAGTACCAAATAATGATTTCATAACATTTATTAGGTGCGTGCTGTGGACCTCCTTCACAAGGCTGCTTACCGACGTGGGCTTGGCAACTCCCTATTCGTCTCTCCTAAGAGGATCGGCAACATCAGTTCTGAGTCAGTGCAACACTTTGCTGGCAGCACACTTTCCCCCAGCCGCTGTGCCATTGTTGTCGTTGGCAACAATCAGGTGACATAAATGTTACTATGTGTAAACACTACTAGTCTAATTATAAGTATGACTTAATTTTTAAGGTTAATTTGTACATAGTTTGCTACCTTGTAGTATGTAGCTAATATATATATATATATATAATTTTTTTTGCAACATCATTTGTATAGTGTTTATTTCCATATCATTATAAGACCAAAATTATGTTATAAACATATATATGACTAAATAAAGAAATTAAATTTGTGCATATTTATATTCTATCCTACGCTCATGCCTGTTTTTATATTTCTTACATATCTTTACTTATTAGTACGGTTGCAATATTTTGCATTTTGCTCTTTATTCAAGAATAACGTGATTTCTTTTGCACATTATTAATTGGCTGTGTTTATGTTAAAATGATTTAGCGTACAAGGAAATTATACTATCAGGTGTGTAATATTAGACAGTTTTATTTTGAAGGTCCTTCAATAATGAATAGTATTATTATTTATTAATTAAAATGTAGTTAATTAATTGATTATATGAGTGAAATATCAGTCCCTGATTTTATTACATAAGTAACTATTCATATTTCTAATTCAAATATTCTTTCTTTTTTTAGGAAAAAGCCAGTATTGTCGCTCAAGCTTTGCAGTTGCCTTCTTCTGGCCAAGCATCAAATGAACAATCCACTTACTATGGTGGTGAACTCAGGTAATTTTTTTCTATCCATGCATATTCGTTTTCAACCAACTTCAAAACAAGGGGAGAGTTCTCAATTTGAATGTATTTTTGTATTTGCTACCTCAGAACTATTGACTGGCTGAATTTGTATACTCTTTTTTTATTCTAAAGCTGGTGCCTTCCACATGGTCATATTTTAATTTGGTCTAGTTCTGACAATTTGAAGGCAGTTAGATTTTTGATAAAAAAATAACACATGTTTAATGAAATTTATGATATTATATTTTATCTTCTTGCCTGTAGTTATTTTAAAAAATTATGTACAAGAATTTTTTGAGACAATCATATTTTTTTAGGAAAGAAATGGGTGGTGATTTAGCTCATGTAGCTATTGCAGCCCAAGGTGCACCAGCTGGTTCCAAACAAAGCCTGGCTCTCGCCATTGCAGCTAAGGGTAGGATTCATATACCAATTTCATATATTTTATCAAGTGATTCTTGCTTTCATTTCGCTTCCCTTCAATATGAAGGAGATTAACATGCAGGTAAACAAGTGATGTCTAACACTATTGAGACTCTTTAAGTTTCAAAATTACTCTTACAAGGATTAAAAATGCTAGAACTATATTACAAGTGCTATATATTTATGTGTTCATAAATCTATATATATAAAAGAAAGTGGTGTTAGTTACACTATTTATAACTCAAGAACGAATTAACCAATTTGGCTGAACATTTACACACACATTACACAACCGGATTTAAAAAAACATGGGAACAGGAACATGTGAGGAAAACCCTGGGTCTATCTTTTCTGCAATTACGTGGGCAAACCATGGGCAGAAAGCTAGTTGAATATAAATTCTACAAAAAATTCATATTTTCTTTTATGTGCAGCTCTTGGCAATGGTCCAGTGACAAAATGGGGAAGCGACAATTCACCATTAGCTAAGGCGATTGGTAATGTTGGTCCCTTCGCAGCTGCTGGCTTCAATGTTTCTTACTCTGACAATGGATTATTCGGAGTCATGCTATCTGTTGCTAAAGATGAAGCCAACTCTGTAAGTAATACATTTGCATAATTCTTTCCTGTATTATTGTTTTATTTAATACCTATATAAAATGTTTAATTTTTTTACTAATAGCTAAAATGTCCTTCAAATGTAATGCATCTTGTACATCCTTCAAATAATTTACTGTATCGTAAGAATAATAATAATATTGAATTAAAATGGTAGGAAGAGAAGATAACATTACTATGAATTAAAATATATATATTTACTTTAATTAAACTTCTACTGGTGTCTAAATTCTAAAAATCAATTGAGTATATCCAGTAAATAAGCCATTATTTTCTACAATGCCTACTTTTATTTTTCATGGTTTTATACTTATAAAATTTATTTACAGTTGCTACATAGCACCTGAAGATAGTGTGCTGCTCAGTACAAAATAACAATGCATTACCACACTTCTCACTACATTTTGGTTTCCATATTCATACTAATAAATTCTTAGACAATATCATTTTATTAATTCCATTAATTATACATATTTAAATTACTGTTATAGTATTGGGTATGGTTGTCTCTATGTAGTATTTTTTTCTATTAAAATTTATTTTTTACAATTAAAATTACTTTATAATTTTTTTGTTTTTAATTTAATCTTAGGCAGTCAAAGCAGTCGGCCAATTCCTCAAGAACCCATCTCTGTCAGCTGACGCCATCAAGGCCGGCAAGAACCAACTGAAGCTCCAAGTATTGAGTGAAGCCGACCAAGGCTCCACCCTTGTAGAATCATTAGCTGCACAAGGGCTGTACACGGGGGTTGTTAAGTCTCCTGTTGAATTGGCTGCGGAAATTGAACAGATTTCTAACAATGATGTATCGCAGGTGGTTAAATGTTTTTGTTTATTTGTAGATCATACTTTTAAAGAGACAATGTCACTATCAAATTGATTATATTATCATTAACATAGTAAGATTAAATATATTTATTATCTTACTAATATTATAAATGGGAAAGTTTGCGAAGAAAGATGGATATATTTTCGTAAATGATTTTGGTAAACATGATATTATGAAAAAATGTACTGGGTAAGTGGGAAAATATTCTGCCCTTCAAGCTTAGTGTTCCTGTTTAGGATTATCTTAAGTTGATCTAAATAGAAGTCCGCGACAGTATACATTACACCACTATGGCCAAAATAATGAACCATGAATACAATTAAATAAGATACTTTTTTCTAACGCACATTTTAGAATATTTAGCAAACTCATAGTAGAATCGATGCAATTGTCGCTGTAAGCATTTAAGCATAAATTAATTTAAATGCATAGTTTAAAAGTGATCGCAATAATATATGATACTTGTGTATTTTAAATTATTTGTCTCGAAACTTCATCCCCAATTCCACGCGACTTAGTAAAGCAGAGTTTAAAAAGTAGTTATGTATTAAATCTTTGATATGAAATCCCTACAAATATAATAAATGCGAAAGTGTCTTGTCGCTTCTTCGTCATCTGTCTCTTTCTACCTCATCTGGCGTTCCATCATGCGTAAACAAAACAAATTATTTGTTAAAAAATGCTATTATATATTTTATAACTTATAATCTTATTTAAAACTTACAGGCACTTTCAAATGCAACAAGGAACAAGATGTCCATGGGAGCAGCGGGCAACCTTGCTTTTGTGCCATACTTGGATGAACTATAATTTGTAGATTGAAATAGTTGAATTTTTTTTTTATGTTCTACATATTTTCATAACTCTAGAGAACAACCAAACAGTTCTGTACAATATTATGTTAATTTATTGTTGATTAAATGGATAATCAAAATACGTATGTTTTAGTTTTATTCAAAGCACATTCAAGGTTAAGGGTAGAAAAACACTGAACTAGAAATATATGTCTTCAATAAGAAGTGATACCAGACATAAACAAACCTTTTAATACCTTGTGCACAGTATTGTAACTTTTTTTACAATTTGGTATTAATGAGTTAACAATTTTTTTTTATTAACTCTTTGTAACTGGATAAATGTTAAAAAATTATATGAAAAAATAAACTCATCAAAATCAGAAAAAAAATAAGGTTTAATAGACATGACTGGCTATATATATTGAATAACATTCATAATTATAAAATCATGACAGATAACAATAACTAACGTAAATAAAAACAAATGCTTGTAAAACAGAAAGAACAAAATTACATATTACATATGAGCACTTCAGGACACAGATTGAAAATAAAATAAATAACTTTAACATCAAGTGGCTGTCTGAATGTTTTTCATACCTCTTAGCATATAAGATTGCATCAATGAAATCTACTTAAAGAGAGAGCATTACCAGCATAAAATATTCTTATTAAAGACTTAATTGTTGATTATATTATCTTTAATAATCTTACATGGATAATGAAATACTGCAATATGTTTATGACCTTTTTTATGTAATAGCAGGCAACTGAGCTGGTGGTTCATCTAATGGTAAGCAATCACCACTTCCCAGAAAAATATGCAGAGGAAGAGCCTGCTAATGCATTGCCTGCTTTTGAGGTGTAAAGATTGACAACAGGAATATAAAATGGATCAGGAAGGGTTAGGAAAAGGATATGTGCCATGAGGTCCCCCACTCAGGGAACAAAACACAGTAGCATATTCCTATTTCACATTCAACTACGGTGCTGCTACTACAGTCGGTCCCCAGTACGAGCAGGCCTAAAAACATGCTGAAGTGTGCTTGACTTCCACACTCACTAGTTGATTGCAAATATATTATAATGAGATTTTGCTTAAATTTAGAGGTAAAGCCACCTTTTCAATAGTAGGATTATTGCTAGTTTTTCAATAAATAAAATTTAACAAATTTTACTTAAACTACATTTATTGTACCTCAGCTTCAGTAAGTAACATATTTGGTATTCCTTTTGATATTGGAAATCTTCTGCCTGATTCTGGACAAACTAAATTTCCTTCCTCTATTTCTATTTCAAGTAAGACTTTGTGAACCTTCTTTAAGAACTCACTATTCTCTTCAAATTTTGGTTCAACTGTTTGAGGTAGGCCATCACTGTGTCCAATACTGTCAGCTGCTCTCCAAAGAACTTCCCAATCTAGTTTAGGTATTATGCGAGCGATAAATTCGGGATTGAAATCAACTTCTGTTATTTTAATATTAGTTGCATTTATAGCAAGTGGATACCCAGTAACTACACCTTTCAAGCATTTCGAAGTAAGCATGTTATGTGTTATCAACTTCATTTTTGTACTTCGCAATTTAGCACAATTCTAAATAAACATTGGATATATAATTCGTACCTAAAAATATTTTAGTAGTCTCGATTACGTCTTAATCAACCTTATATAGAGCAGAAATAGTTTACGTTTTCTTTTATTTATTTAGTTAAAACGTGCGAAATTTTCTCAAACTCAACTCAATTGAATGTCTGGGTCATTTAATGACAATTGACAAATGACAATGAAAATTGACATGTGCAGACACTGGTGCTGCCAATCCATAACATCTCAGTTTAGCCTAAGTGTATGGAAGGTAGTGGTAAGGAGAGTCATCTCATATGGTAGAAAATTGAAAAGAATATAGCTGCAAGCTGTAAATAACATTTCAAAGACCTTCCAGAATGGCCCTGATATAGACATAGGGTATGGTATAAATGCAGGAATTTTAAACGAATTGAAGTACTCCGAGTTAAAAATTAAATATTATTGTCCACTTCATCATCATCATTAGCCCATATATGTTCCCACTACTGGGCCTCCTATGAGGGTTTAGGCCATAATCCACCACGCTGGCCAAGTACGGGTTGGCAGATTTTACATGTCATCGAACTTTTGATTCTTGGACATGCCGGTTTCCTCATGATGTTTTCTTCACCGTTTAAGCAGTGGTGATATTATCCACGTGTGCAGATAAATTGAAAAATCAATTTATTTTCTGCACGCTCGCCCGGTCTCGAATTCCGACTTATCGATTTTGAAGTCCGAGGTTCTCACCACTGACCCACCACTGCATATTGTCCACCACTACTCAAGAATACGTCTTAAAGGAAATATTTTGAAATATATAAATTAAGCAGAAAATTTAAAATCTCTAATTTAGCAATAATAGACTTTTATACTCTGTAACTATTAATGCAAAACAGAGAACTTTAAAAATTAAAAAGTTCTCTATTAGTCTATGGTCTGACTTTATAGTTTCTGTTTACTATTTAGCACATACAGCTGTACATGCATATTTGGTGATAAATTAAACAGTTTTAAAATAAAATAGTGTCTTTATTGATTATGCTTTCCACATCTCCTCCGGCTGTTAGTTTGAATGATGCTAGTAAACCTACAGCAAAACATCAATCTTCCTGCGAAAAAATGAGCACGAATGCAAGTGATAACAATGAAAGTCAAGACAACACAACAAAAATAATAACTAAGAACAATATAAGTGAAAGTAGTGCTGTAAGTGGTGATACTAATTTGGAAAATAATGTGGGAACGCCAAAAAAGAAAAATGCCCGCAAGCGTGAAAAATTAAAGAAATTACAAATAACTTCACAAAATGTATGCTTGCATTCAAACCCTGAAGTAAGTTTTGCTCTAGACGATGAGTCTTTTCAAATTCGTCCATCTACTTCGCAAGAAGTTACAAATCAAGTATCCAAACCACAAATCAAGAGTAAACAGGACACAAAAAATTATGTTAAACAAAAGAATAAAGATGTATCCCAAACAATAAATGAGAGATTGTCTCAATTTCACGTGTCTCCCAAATTGCAAGATCACACGAGTGCACAGCGAAATAATATGGTAAATGAATACTTTGTTCAACAAGTAATTCCATTATATGCAACAGCTAATACCAGGTACCTAGAAAATCTCTCACATCATCCTCAATTCCAATTCACACAAAATGTTACTTCCCAGCAATTATTTAATCATTATAGACAAACATCCAGTGCACCTAACTCTCCATCTGTACTAGGAAATATGCATCTTAGCCCTATTAGTTTTCCGAACTCACCATATATTCAATCAAATTTACATTCTCCAAAATTCTTGCAAAACGTTATGCAACACCCTTTATTGAATCATTCAATAAATTCAGGCAGAAATTTTAACATGCCTAATGGACCCAACAATGGCATTCATTTTAATGAAATAGCAAACATGTCTTCCCACCAACTGACCCCTAACCGTAAAAATGGTAAAAAGGACCAGAAAAGTTCAGATCAAAAATACGAAAATTATATATCAAAAGAAGATGTGGAAAATGGCTTGCAAAATAATACACTTCTGGAAGGAGTGTTACGTATTAATCCTAAGCAATTTCAACATGCATATGTATCAAGCAGTGATCGCAGTGAGCAAGATGTTTTGATAGATGGAGTAAAAAATAGAAATCGTGCCCTGGAAGGTGATGTTGTAATTGTACAATTCTTAGACAATGACTCTGAAGAAAATAAGGAAGAAAGTAAACAAAAAAAAGGCAAAGTTGTGTATATCAAGGAGAAAGTCCATTTACGTAATTGTATTGGAATTTTAAAACTAATGCCAGATAAAAATAGACAAAGGGCTCTTTTTATTCCTAGGGATTACAGAATGCCTAGATTAAATATACCCTGCACATTCTGGCCAGATAATTTTTATAATGATTCAAAAAGATATGAGAATACACTGTTTTTAGCAAAAATAATGGATTGGTTTGATACAAGATTTGCTATAGGCAAAATTGTGTGTAACATTGGTGAGACAGGAGATATACAATCAGAAACACAGGCCATTTTAGCACAAACTGACATAGACGTCAAACCTTTTGGTTTGGAAGTGAGGCATTTATATCCTAATTTAGATTATGTTATACCAGAAGAGGAAATTAAATTGAGAGAAGATTGTCGAAACATGTGCATTTTCAGCATTGACCCTTATAACTGTCGTGATATAGATGATGCTATTTCATGTAGAGTTCTAGAAAATGGCAATTATGAATTAGGTGTGCATATATCTGATGTATCACATTTCTTAACAGAGGACACTATACTAGATGAGAAAGTTGCTGAAAAGGCAACAACTGTGTATATGGTTGAAAAGGCATATCACATGTTACCAGATGAACTTTGTACTCTTTGTTCTTTGTTTCCTGGAGTAGATAAACTTGCTTTTTCTATATTTTGGGAGATAACAGATGATGCACAAGTTGTAAGTACAAGATTTAGTAAAACTGTTATTCATTCATGTTGCCAATTAGCTTATGAAAATGCACAGGCTGTTCTTGAAAATAAAGTTGATGCTGAATCAAACTTTCCCGAAATTTGCAACAATTTTAAATATGAGGATGTGAACAAAACAATAAAAATTTTGGGTAAGATTTCATCCATTTTAAGGAGGCGACGGTTCGAAGGTGGGGCATTAAGAATTGATCAACCCAAAGTCTCCTTCCACTTAAGCCCAAAAAATGGAATGCCGGAGTCTTTTTGGATTTATGAAAGTAAAGAAAGCCATCAGCTCATTGAAGAATTTATGTTACTTGCAAATATGTCTGTTGCGCAAAAAATTTACGAAGATTATCCTCAACTAGCATTTTTAAGATGTCATCCAGAGCCAAGTGGCTACATGTTACGCCAGTTGGAGAAATCGTTGAAACCCATGGGCATAGACCTTGAAATATCATCTGCTGGTGATTTGCATAAGTCACTTTTACCATATGTAGGTCCCTCTAACACTGATAAAGGAAAAGCAATGGTTTTAAGTATGTTGTGTGCAAAACCTATGGCAAGAGCTAAATATTTCTGTGCTGGTGGTTCTGAAGAAGACTTCCATCACTATGCACTGAATGTTCCACTATACACACATTTTACAAGTCCCATTCGACGATATGCAGATATAATGGTTCATAGGTAAGATAAACTGAATAATTAGTTTTTATTAATTTGTTTTTTTTTTATATTTTTGATGTTTTAATGTTTAAAAATCATCTGATTCTAAAATGTCGTAAGCGATAAATTGTGTCATTCATAATATGGAGATCTTCCTTTTTTCTTGTGCTAGTTTAGATAAAAAAATACCTTATGTACTGACATTACTGAAAATAACATATTATAGACAATTACGGTAATATCTATGTTAGAATTTTTTTTTTATCTGGTCAAAAATATGGCTAATCCACATCTTTGTACTACTATGTGAACTTTAAATGTGCGTAAAAAAAATTAAATATTTTCTACTCATCAGCAAAATCTCAGAATAGCAAAGTAAAGAAATGTTTTAATCTTTCATAGCCATACATCAAAAGAATGTTGTCAATTATATGATGAGTTAGCTGTGCCCCACTGTTGCATAGCTTAAGTGCAAGATGTCTTATAAAAGCCTTAAAATGACATTTGGTTCTTTTCAGGTTATTATCTGCTAGTATTAAATACAGAGAAGTGCCCAAGTGGGAAATAGACAAAGTCAGAATGGTTGCAGCACAATGCAATAAACAAAAATATAACGCTAAGAGAGCTGGTGAATTATCTACGGAATTGTATACTCTGAAATATATTGAAATGAATTCTCCACTGACAACTGAAGCTGTGGTTGTTGAAGTTAGGGAAAAGTACATTGATGTCATTGTCGTTGCTATGGGCCTGAATAGGAGAATATTCTTCAATAATGTAAGACCATTTTGATACCAATTATTTATATTGTTGATTTTTAAAAATGCATTACTTAATCATTTCTAGTTTCAGTTACTGTAACATTTGTCTTGTATACAAAATTTATTACACATTTTGTGCTTTTTCCATTTAATAAAACATTTTTAATAATTTCAGGATTTTCCAGGAGAATATAAATGTATAAAAAATGACGCGGGTATGAAATTATCCAAGATGGAATTAACATGGCATGCCACAGATAATCTACCTCAAGTTAAACAAATTATAAGTGTTTTTACTACAATACAAGTCGAAATGCATAAGGGAGATGATATGGTGAAGGTGGAAACTAAACTCGTTAGACCTCTGCAATTAGACCCCACATTATAGTTAATTAGGCACAATGTTACTTATATATTCAGGATCTTTAATGTTTTATTATAGATGTAGTAAATTGAAAAAAAAAATTCACCATTATTGTGAAATAATTGCATAATTTTTTTATTTATTTATACATTTTATACAATGTGTATGTTGGACATGGTATTATGCTCTAATATGAGTTATATTGATTTGATGTTATTTTTGAAAAAGTACAAGTAGAACATTTTGATATTGTTATCACAGACTTTTTATTATATGACTTAATGAAATAAATAATTGTGAGTTATCAGGTACATACAACAGTGAATTTCGTTTTTTTTTTTTTAAATTGAATATGACATCATATTTTATGTGGACTAAAAATTACTTCTTTAAGATTGACAAACAAGCCACAAGAATGTTGAAGGACAAAAGTACATCATTATTTATTTTTATTATATTGACGGATGAAATTTTAAATGTGGCAATAAATGTCACAATAACTTATATTTTATAGAATAAGTAGTAGATTTGTATAAATGTTTTACAGTTTATGCATATTTTTGTAGTGACTTTTTAATTAGTTTAGTGTAAGGCTTTCAACTCGATTGTTTTTATTGTCTGATTGTTGATAATTAAAGATAGATGAAAGTTGTTACAGCAATTTTAAACTTAAAATAAACACTTAATTTTTTTTTTATATAAATTGGGAAGTGTTATCATAGTTGTTCTGACATCGCACTTTCGACTTTTCGATACTTATCTACAATTTTAACGAATTTTATTAGAAAATAAAGTGAAATATTAGTAAAAAAAACCTTCATTTTCATTTCTGTTGTTTAACCTCATAGCTTAGTACCTCCAGAATAGGGTCCGTTTGCCGTGGTCGTTACAGAAGAGAGTTCTGCTAAGGCGACGGTAAAAATTAGTGGTCCCCAGGGATCAATTTTGGGGGCACTTCTTGTTTTAAATGTATTTTAATGATCTACCAATTATCACATTATTTGCAGCATAGGTTTCATCTGTAAGCAGTAGGTACTATTCTGTTTGCAGATGAAACCTCAGTTATATTTAATGAGGGATAGAAATGATCCAAATGTTGATGAAGTAAACAATGCTCTTTTACACCTATCGAACTGGTTTACTGCAAACAATATATTATTCAATGCTAAAAAAAGTAATTGTGATGAATTTATGCTGCAAAACGTAAAAAAGTTGAAAAGAAGCATTACAATAATAATTATCTTAAATGGGGAGGTATTATGTCCTACTGAATGTACTGTATTTATTGGCTTAACATTAGACGAGAATCTACAGTGGGGAGCACCTGATAAAGTCAATTCCGTACCGTCACAGTATTTAATACATAATATTTTACATCTACACAATAAAACCGACTCAATGACTATGTTAAAAACTACATTAAAATGTATTAGTTCAGAGACCCTACAATAGCATTTTCATCCTACTAATATTATAAATGCGAGAGTTTGTAAGGATGTGTGTGTGTTTGTTGCTCTTTCACGCAAAAACTACTGAACCGATTGCAAAGAAATTTTGTACATAGACAGCTGGACAACTGAAATAACATAAAGGCTACTTTTTATCCCGATATTCCTACAGGATACAGACTTACGCGGTTGAAACCGCGGAGTACAGCTAGTATTGCATATATTCAATATGTGCAATACTAGCGGCGCAATAATAATATGAAAATCCATGGTATGATGTCGCAGAATCACAGAGAAGGTCTTTGGCATCATTGTTAAATGTTATGTACATCACTACCCAGTATAAAAAAAATCATACAAGTCGCTTCTTTGTCTCTATGTCCCTATTTATGTTTAAATCTTTAAAGCTACGACGTTACGTAACGTACAAAATCCGTTGATTTTGATGGGGTTTTTTTTTAATACATAACAATACAGAGTGATTCAAGAGGAAGAAATATATGCATAAAAACATATAAAACTACTCCGAATATAACGTGTGCGAAGCCGCTATCAAAAGCTAGTATTACATAACATGTAGGATTCAAATGCAAAATTGACATGATTTTAAAGAAGAAACTACAGAACTTCATGCAGGCTGTCTTCTGTAGAAACTGCTTTCCGAGTAACAATGTTAACTCTATCTTATGACAATTCAAAATGCTTTGGAGAAGTCTAATTGAATAAATAAATTTTCGAGTTTATGATCAATCAAGCCGGGACCGTATATTTATATTTGGTAACGTACTATTAAATAAAACGTTTTATAAACCGATTAGAGATTAGGCATAAGCGGTTTGGATGTTACGAATATGAAATTTTGAATCTGGATACGAATATCATACGAATAAAACTATATTGGTTACAAATACCTTATTATGCGGATTATGCTCTAGGTTCGGTAAGGGTGACAGATCTCCGTTACCGAAACTAAGACATGCAATAGTTATTAGATTGAATTGAGATAATAATAGTATATAATAATAATTTAGTGCCTGCATTTATCATCGACCGCCTCCTTGGTACAGTGGTAAACGCGTGAGCGTAGAACCGAGGGGTCCTGGATTAAATTCCCAGTGGGGACGCACAAAAAAAAAAAATGTCTCGGTCTGGCAGGACACAGAAGGCTAATCACCTACTTGTCCGTAAAGAAAATCGATCAGTGAAACAGATGTACATCATCTGCCCCATACCCCACTAGGGGACACGGGACTTCACTTTATTTATCATTGAAATCCATCACCTTAACCTGTTTTATAACGTAATCATTTCAGCCATGTATCAGTTTGATTAGAATTTCTTTGATCCTAGGTACATTTTCCTAAATTTATTAGATTGTTATTGATTTGAATATTTGTCGCTAATTATTATACTCGTCTTTGATTTGTCGTTGTTGTGGGTTATTTTGTTCCAGGAACATATGGTTTTGGTACTTATTATTATGAATTGTTTTGAATTTTGAGATGAAGCAAAGTGAGCCACCTTCCTTCTTTCCTTGAAAAATATGTATCACATATTTAACATTTTGCAGAAGCAATACTTAGTAACTAGTTCAAAAAATATTCAAACTAAACTTGATTTTGGAACCAATTTGTCCATATATTAGGTTTGTTCGTAGGTAACAACATATTACAAATATTTTATTAATTCTTCCTATGACTTACGTTGTTGAAAGTATAGAATGGAATAATTTAAAGGCTATGTTAGTATTAGAAATATTTAATAAAAAATTAAAAATTTAAGTAGCGCGCGAGTGAACCCGTTATCATATCTGTTTCGAATATACTTTTATTTCGGATGTCGTATAGTTTCGGTTATGTGGAGCTCATAACATACCTTGTATATAGTTATTTGTTTTGTTGCTCTTTCACGCAAAAACTACTGAACCGATTGCAATGAAATTTGGTACGTAGACAGCTGAACAATTGGAATAACATATAGGCAACTTTTTTATCCCGATATTCCTACGGGATACGGACTTACGCGGGTGAAACCGCGGGGCGCAGCTAGTATCATAAAGTGTGATTTTATACTACCCGTAGTACCATTACTCTTTGTTTGACACAAGGTTGAGGCACGCCATGTGCGGCAGGTGTTGTATTATGTCATATTGATCCTGGCCAAATGTGACTACAGAGTACAGACTGCACTTAAAAGTACCCGTAGTATTATTCTACTCTTTTAAAAGTACTCTGTGTACGGAGTAACGTTCTTAGTTTTTAATCTGTGCTTCACTAACAATATTTCAATATCAAAACTGAAAACAATTCTTTTTAAAATTGAAAAAGTTACTCATTTTCTATATATTTTTATGCGAGAACATTAACTACATATTATGAGATAATTATGATTTAAGTATTGAAAAAAATATATATATACATAATGTATAAAGAGTTATTTATTCACCGCTTAGTTCAAAGTAAAGAGCCTAATACTTTGCCAAAACTATTAGAAGGTCTATTTGAGGTATTTGCAGATTTTCAAGGTATTACAACAGAATCAGTATCCTCAACATTAATAGATTTGACGTTTTTGGAAGAAATTCGAAAGTTGTCCGGAAACATTAATATCGCATTTGGGAAAACTCTTAGGGATATAAAATGTACAGTTAATGACAGTGATTTCAGAAAACACGAGATATATTTGAGATATGACAGTGTTAAAAAGTTGAGAATAGTTTCAGTGGATCTTCCTAGCAGTAGTTTAAATAAGCAAACCTATAATACAATCGAAGATGTAATAACAGCATTTTTAAAGCAAATAAGTAATTTGCAAAGCTATTTCAATGAATTAGAAAATATAGATCACCATTGCGTTGTAATGGAGCCCATTAAACCACTATACAAGGATGATTATAGAAATATACGAATTGGTTTGAATTTTTTTAATTAATTCATTCATATTTTGTACATATTTAGTTATTATTATATTCATAAGACATAATATCATATAGCTATATTGAAAATTCAATTTATTCAGATGATAAAACTTGGCTACATCTTGAAGTTACTCCAGATGGTTCAGCAACAAACGTACATTTGATTGGCCAGTCTGAAATCTGGCAAGACAAGTTACAAAAAGGTTTATTAACTTGGGATCAAGATAAGAATATTGTTGAGAACATTTACACAATATTTGGTAAGATTTAGTTTATTTTTTTAGTTTATTTCCATAATTTTGTTGTGAAAAAAAAACATAGTATACATACTCTTTAATTAATGGTTATGGTATTGGTTTTCTTCAAATCATTGAGGATAACAGTTAAATCATAAAATTTCAATACTATAGGAGTCCTGCATCCCTGCCATGGGTACAATTAACTTGATCATGATAATAGTTCTATTTCCGAATAAGTGTTTCACTAAAAAGAATTAACATACTCACATGTACAATGTAACATATACTGTTTTAGATATCAAGAACCAATCAGTATCACCTACATTGATACCAGTTGATGCAGCTAGGAAACAAAGTTCTGAAGATACAATAGGCCCCACATGTGGAATATGCTACTGTGCTCAACTACCAGATTACCCTGGACTACCACAACCCTTATGTCAGAATATGAACTGTGATGTGTATTTTCACAAAAATTGTTTATTCCAGGTATTAATCCTAATAATAGTGTGAATTATAGTATAGAAATAATAATTTAAGAAAAACAATTACTTTTTTCATCATATTTCCATAATGTTTAAGTCTTAAAAATGCAATTTACTGTGTTAAATTCAAAATAATGTGAGACAAATGAATGTATAAAGCTCTGTATTCATGTTTAACACTTTTTTTTTCAACAAAGTTGAATGATGTGTTGCTATCATTACGATCAATATTGCATGCATTTCATGTTGCAGAGATGAAAAGATCTCATGCCAGGCATGCAAATAATAACTATCACAGGAAAGTCTCATGACTTTCCTGTCACATCCACCTCTTTGATTCTTCCACTTCCTTTTGTAAGAAATTTTATGTTTAACATTACTAAATCATTTTTGCTACATTTTGGAATTAGATTTTGTGTTGCCAGATGTAGTCAATATTTGAATTGCTTCACAAATTTCTAGTAAATACTTATATTATATCAATTGTTTTAGTGGCTTGTTGCCTGTGAAGGAGGACGTCCACCGGCATTCGGCGTGATAAACGGAAGCTGTCCAACTTGTCTTCAACCAATATCTTGTAGTGATAAAGACTGTTGAACATGTTTTATTTTTATAATAAATATATAATCATTTTTTAAATATTTGTATTATATAAATAACCATTTATAGACTGGAATAACAATGCTTCACTGGCAAGTAAACAGATGAGGGATGACTAATATTAAAGATATGGGTATCTCGCCTGGAATGAAATATTTTCAGTAATGTGCTTATGCATTTTTGAATGTCGATGGAACTATACATTTTTAATGCAAAAAATTAACTAACAAATCTCAAGACCGGTTTCAACATTTATCAATACTATTGTGATCAATTATCATGCTGACAGCAGATAGCCTAATTTACACTTTATTTTCTATCACCAAGTTGTGGCAATAAGGTACTTTGCCCGTTATATTACTCTCGTTAACGTGGGCGTAGTGGGGATGATTAATGGTACTCTTAAAGAGTTTTCTGTATAAGAATATAAGTGATTAAAACTCAAGTTGCATTTACTTTTTTAATATTATTAAAAATTACGTAGACATATCTTGCGGTTACATAGAATAATTCTGTATAAACAATGTTGCAATTAATGCTTGCACCAGTTTTTAGTGTTTCACTCGGTGATAAAAACATTTTCCTTAAAATAAACAGCAGATAGCATGGCCATTACACCCAGTTCACTAAGAACTTCTTAAAGTAGTAACATAAATAATACCTGGGCATTATAAGGATATAAGTTTATCCTAAGAGCAAAGTTTGTGTGTAACAAAGTAAATGCATTATTACTAAAAACAGCTTTTTTACAAAGAAGACAGTAGTCTTGGATATAATCTTTTTCAAATTGCCATGTAAATGTAAAAAGTAATATGTTGACTACATCACAAGAGGTATTTCATCACAAGGCTATGACTGGTTCAAAAGTGCGAGTAGTGAGACTTGTACTGGAGCCTGGTGCTTCACCACCTTGTGGTCCACTGTCTCGTCCAACATTCTGAAATAAAACATTTTTTTGTTTAATTAAACCATCATTTATTTCCCTTTTTTTCTTATCAACAGTATTATAAATTGATATGGTACTATAATAAAGATTTATTTGAAATTTTTACTAATTTAAAATTTTGATATGAAATCTGAGAGGTCCAAATAGTTTTTATTAAAGGTAAATGTTTCTCATTTTCATTAAATAAGTGATTTCAGAAATATTGTTGTGGCAATCAATCTTTTTATAGAAAATGTAAATTATAAGTAAATTACAACAAATATTTCACTAATAATATTAGTTCCCTTTATATTAAATAATTTATGTTAATGAATAATCGTTTTAATAACAGACTTGAGGATCAAAACAGGCAACAGAAAATATAAAAGAAAATATAAATGTAAACATGAGGTTAAGAGAAAACCAACCATTTCCATATAAAATTATTTTAATAGTTCTGTGTCATGAAATTGTTATATTATATACAAACATATTATACAATTTTGAGTTAATCTATCTAATATTACTGCATTGTAATATTGAATTCATATGATAAAATTATATCTATGAGATCTCCCAAATTACATACTACACATCCAAAACATTGAAAAAGACCATTGCACTCCTTATTACAATAAATTGTTTAATTAAAGGAAGTAATATTTACCTTCACATGTATTTGATTTTTTATCATGGCAGCACGTAAAATCAACATTGAAGTTCTTCGCTGGTATTCTTTCCCCATTGCTAAACTCTTTTCAAATGTGGTACTTCTCTGATCTACATCTTTAGCATACAGTATTTTATTATGTGAATCAATGCGAGCCTGGATTTGGCCTTCAAGAATCAATTGCATTAGTTCATCTTCAAGAGCATTGACTGTCCGATTAAAAGCAGCAGCCATAAGACGCATATCCGCTGAGAGATACGGACTAAAGTATTGAATTAATGCCCTGTTCCTTATTTGCATATAAAGAGAATTTAAATGAGGCGCTAAATACATATCTAAGAGCAAATTGTCCCTTATCTCATCTAATAATCTTAAGCAGGAAGCATATTTAGATTCGTAGAACTTAAAAATTATGTCACGTAATTGTGGTTCTAGTTCTAAAAATAATTTAAAAGAACTACTAACTATAACTTGCTTTTGTAATTCAGAACGATCAAAAGTAGCGAGTGCACACAGCCCTCCATAGACAGCCACATTGTTGCTGCTAAGAAGTTCAGGGTATTCACAATGGTCAATACTTGCTGCTAGAAAGTGTTTCGCTGCAGATTTATATTTCTTTGTAGCAAGTTCTGCAAGCCCAGCTGCACATTTTAAGCGAGTTAATATAGCCTGATTGGAATCTTTTCCAGGCACTTCATTGAAGTCTGGTGTACTCTCTGCTTTGGAAACATAGTTGAGGACATGAGCCCAATTTTGCAAATATACAGACACCTTAACTACATTGAGGCACATCATGATTATGTGTTTACCACTTGTACAGTAATCTCTTGCTCTTGAATAGCATTTGAGAGCACTGGTCAAATCACCACAGTCTAGGTAATGATCTCCAAGATCATCATGTCCTCTTCTGATACTTTCCTTAATAGAATTTGTTTTGTAATTTTTTAAATCTGTATCTAATTTTTCCAACTTGATTGCAGCCTTTTTGGTTTTTGACTCAACCCACATGGTGTCAAGAACTGGTATATCTTGAGAGCCCATTTGTACAGCAACATCAGGAAGCCCAGATGTTGCAATTGCTTCTGCTAGCTTTTTGTGAAGTGTTTGATAAAGACTTACATTATAGGTGGTCATAACATATGATATAGCCATTTTAAGGGCTTCTAATCTTAACGATGGACAGTGATCTGCTACGAACATTAATCTGTACAACTTCGCAAAGCCGGTATACGAGGCAGCATAGGTTTCTAGATCTAATGAAGGATTCTCGACCACATAGCATTCTGTTTCATTATTTTCATTGTCCTCAAGTGGAACGTCCACTTGCATTGGTTCCGCCGTATTCTAAAATAAAGAGTATATTAATTAATATTAACGTTAGCATGTTTGACTGATTTCATGTCTTATGATTTTACTTACCATTTCAAACATCTTATTTGTAAATTTTTATTATACTAAAGAAAATACGCGAATTCCACTGTCAACGCAGGAAACCAACCTAGAACACAACTTATCGTTTATTGTTCAACATTTGAGCAGATTTGGTGCTTCGGTAATTTAGTTATTTTAACTATTATCACATATAAGTAGATTATGGCGTAATGATTTGCTTTTAAAAATTATTATCAAAATACCTTTATCATTACGTTTCTTTTTTGCAGCGGCATTTTTCTTTTTTTTGACGACGATAGTTTGGTGTTGCCAATAAAAAAAATTATACGGTATAGATAAACGAAAAGTGTAGTCTGCGTTATCATTTAAGAAAAAAAAACATATATATTTAGCCTTTACGGTTAATTCAAATACGTGTTATTTAGTTTTATTATAATTTAAAAACCAATAATTTTTATGCTTATCCGTCTAGTAGTTATTGTTATAACTAGAAAAAAATTGGGCGTCTTCGAATGTAATGCATTTTTGAAATGAAACTTCTTTAGAATCGTTGTGATTTCAAACCTGATGCAACGGAAAAAACCTCTATCGGGTGTGAATTGCACACACACTTTTATTTGCTCAAAGCTGGTCCTAACTATAGGTAGTAATAGATCTTTCGTGTTGCGTCTGGTATATGTTAATTTCTTTTTTATGAATGTTATTGCAGTATAATTTTGCATATTTGTTTCATAAATATTCTTGATTAGAATATCTGTTGCATATTTGTATAATTGTTTAATGTTCATCAGTTTTTTTTCTTTGTAAATTTTAAGTGACGCTGTGAGAATTATTACAGTGATATAATATTTTAATGATTTTATTCTGTGTTATTTGAAACTCTTTCTGTTTATATTTTAACAGCATAGGACGTTTTTAATATAATAATAGTAAAGAGATTGTACTGAAACCATTTATAAATTGTTGAGGTCTTCTTGTGCTTGTGAAATAATGTTATTTATGCAGGATCCAAAATAAAATAGACATGTATCATCTGTGGTGATTTCACAATGTAGACCAATGTCATGGATATTATTCACATAGATTAAGAATAATATTCGTTCTAACACCGAGCATTGATGTATTCCATAGGTCATTGGTAATGGATGGCTTTCTTTTCATAGATATTCTGCACTATTTTAAAATTTCTAATATTCTGCACTGTTGCCAATCTGCTCTCGATGACTTAAACCTATGTATACGATACCTAAGGCACTAGACTTTTCTGTTATAGCACTTTTTTAATTGATTCAATGTCTTGATATAATCGTGTAATCGTTTCGCTTATTATCATTGCAGCTCTGCTCCTATGTATCTTTAAAACAAATTATCCTTTTTGCGAATTGAAAACTTTAGCCTTCGTTCGGTGGACAAGCTTACTTAGTATTCCTGTCCAACGTACATACTTCTTTGGTAAATCTTTTGTTGCAATTGCTTTTTTGAAATTATTTACTTACCCTTATCTATCGGTAAGGTTTAATAAATAGGTAAGGATACCTAAATACCTTTGAAATTCCCTTGCGATGACACTTTCTCTGAACTGCTTATATTTCGGCGCATTTACGTATTATTGTCTATGCATATGTGTGTATTATTGTATGTATGTATTTATAGTATAATGATATGTATATAATATGTGACATCTGCGAACCCCCACTTAGCCAGCATGGTGGATGTTTGCCTAAACCCTCGTATGACTTAGGAGGCCCGGGTCCCTGCAGGATGGGAAAGAAGAGAAGAGAGGAGCAAATAAATATGGACATGCGACGATATTGATAATATATGTGTATATTTGTAAGTTAATGTGTATATTGTCTTGTATATTTATTTGAGTAGATTATTATTGTGTATGTTTAATACAAATGTTGTATATAACTCTCTTCTCATATAAATAATCTCTTCTAACATAAATAACATATTAAGAGCTATACAGCTGCGTCTATTCTCAGAAGAATATTTGTTTCCCACTTTTGCGAAAACTTTCATTGTCCTATTACAATTGGTCCTAGCGTTATATCGTAGAGCACTCCTCTTTAGTGGTACTATTCAAAATAAAAATACTTGTTCAATTGGAACCCATATTTCCTGAGATGAGCAAGCAACCAATACAACAGCAACAGTAAAATACAGTAGCTAATCAAACAAGCAAACACTTCAGTCTATAATAGTATATATAGTTATCTCTCACCCCTTAGAAGATTTTGATAGGTGGTGGCGGTCGCTCAGACGAATTACCAGCGCAATTATTCGTTCAAACATTCAAAAAAGAGAAGTTACGATACACTTAACTTCTCTTTTTGGGCCCATATCCTTTTCATATCCTTTTCCTTACCCTTCCCAGTCCTTTCCTTTATTATATCGCCAATTCTTTCTTAATCCCTTCCCAAAAAGTCGGCAATCCATTTGTAGAGGCGTAAGGTCTGCAATGGACCTTAACCACCTCTAAATGTTCATGGGCGGTAGCGCTTACTATCATGCGTCCCACCAGTTCCATTGCCGACGGTAACGTAAAAAAAACTTAGTTTTTCGTTATTCAAAGGTTTATTAAATTGTACCAAACAACCTTTCAGCATCTTTGCCCATTGGGTATTTAAGGGGGCTTCTAAAAAACCGCATCCACGCATGCGCGCATTGCATTGATTGTTTTTAAAACGTCAGGATGAAATATAGTAAAATGATAAATGAACTTGTCGTATGTTTATCGTATTCTTTTAAGTGGCAAATGCACTATATATGATGATTAAAACGTGTTATTTCTTTATGATAACCGTAGTCAGAGACCTGATTATTTACAAGAAAATACACAACATGGGTAAGAAGTTAATAATATTATTATACGCAATAATAATATCTAATAATATTGATTTAGTTGAATTTCGGTTAAATAGCAATTTAAATATTCTGAAACAGTCTAAAAACACTTATCATTATCATCAGCCCACATACATTCCCACTGTTGAGACACAGGCCTATGAGGGTTTAGGCTATAATCCACCACGCTGGCCAAGTGCGGGTTGGCAGATGTCTCATGTCGTCTAACTTTTGATTCTTGGACATGCCGGTTTTCTCACGATGTTTTGCTTCACCGAAAAACAGTAAACCTATCTGCAAATATCTTTAATTCAAGGTTCATGTGTCTAAACACAATTTGATAAAACAAGATTCCAACTGTATTCCAATGACATGAATATGCTGACGTGCCTCAAATAATTTAAAAATCCCTTTATATTCTATTCCTATTTCAATACAATTCATCGACATTGACTAATTTCACTATCACTATCGTCCGACTGAGAGAAGAACCATTGAACTCAATTGCTATCTGAGAAAAAATTATCACAAATATTTGTCGTAGATAATATTGCTAATTAAGATTCCGTTGGGCTTCCTTGTGTCGTTTGTCGCGATAAAATTGGATAAAGAATGAGACCAATATAGAAAATCTATTGTTAGTAATATATGTGTACAAAGCACGGCGTGCGTTTACTTGGCGTTGAATGTTGGTGTTATTTATATTTAGTAATCTAGTCGTACTTTAACCTGATGCATGTCGAAATTAAATCTTGTGTGATACGTGATATAAAAATTTGTTTTGTTAACGATTTGTCGAGTATATTTTTCGTGTGGTTAGTGTTTTACTATATCGGGTTGTAGTTTTTTTTATGTTTTGTTTATGATATAATTTTTTGTATGTTGTTGTTATAGGTTGGTGGGTGGGTTCCCTAACGGCTGGATAGAAATGGTTACTTTAAAGAATTTAATATTCTTGATTGCGGTATATTTATCCTATTGTAAAGGTGGTGAGACGAGAACTGAAGAGGCAATAAATGACAGACCGATAATCGGAGTGTTATCACAAGAGCAGTCAAGACATCTTCATTCAAAATTTCCTCATGAAAACTATACAAGCTATATAGGAGCGTCTTACGTGAAGGATGTGGAAGC
This sequence comes from Zerene cesonia, assembly GCF_012273895.1. Taxonomy (NCBI): domain Eukaryota; kingdom Metazoa; phylum Arthropoda; class Insecta; order Lepidoptera; family Pieridae; genus Zerene; species Zerene cesonia. The sequence continues at coordinate 4,646,983 of NC_052108.1, forward strand.
AGCGGGCGCAAGAGTTGTACCAATATTGTAAGTAAATAGTTTTTATTATTTAGTGTATATATTCGGCGCGGTTTCATAGTTTTCAAAAGATATTTTAGTTCGTAAGCTACATTATTGCCAAATATCGTCAAAATACGTGCAGCAGCTTTTGCTTCAAAGAATAACAAACATACATTCATACATCGTTACAAACTTATGCGTTTAGAATATTAATAAGATAGGATAATACGAATTACTGAAAAGGCTGAAATGATTTTTATGGATTTTAATATTTTTGTTATTTCATGTTAAATTAAGAAATACAATAAATATTGCGCAAAGCTCGGTCATCCAGGTATCTAAGTGCTGAAATTGTAAGTGTAGTGTTTTTCTTATTAGAAGGTAATATAAGCGAATAATCTTATAGTTCTCTGAAGTAGATACTAGCTGACTTCTAAACGTTAACATTAAAAAGTAGATAAATTGCAGACTTTCAAATTTCCTTACGAGAGAACGTATACATTTTTTTTGCATTATTACGATATGTGTAATATCCCTCAACCACATAAAATAATATGAGCAACAATTATTTTCAGGATTGGAAAAAAACGCGCCTACTATGAAGATCTCTTAAAGAAAATTAATGGGTATATATATTTTTTTATTCGAAAAATTTTAAGCTTTTAAATTAACATCGGGTGAAAACTTTCAGATAGAATATATTTTAAAATATTTTCAGTGTTCTGCTTCCTGGTGGAGCAACGTATTTCAACCAATCAAATGGGTTTGCTGACGCCGGCGAGTATATTTATGAAATCGCTAAAGAAATGAACAATGCTGGGGATTATTTTCCGATATTCGGTACATGTTTGGGGTTTGAACTACTTATAATCCTTGCGTCAGGACGCGGAAGCAAAGAGAATAGAGTACAGTGTTACTCTTTCAAGAATTTGCCTCTTAACTTTACAAAGGGTAAGTAAAATGTTGTTATTAATAAATAAATAAAATAAAAATAAATGAATAAAATATTAAGAGCTGATTAAAAGTTCACATAATCGATCGATTACCAATAACGAATTTTTGCTTGATCACACTCGTTCACGTTCAAATACTTCTTTTTCTTGTTCTTCTCTGGTAGACACCACTCGTAACACTGTTACGGTCGTATGTGTGCGGCGCATTTGCTTCCCATCAGGCAATTTGTTCGTTTGCCCTCCAATAACATAAAAATGTATATTTTCATAAATTGTACGATACAACAATTTGATTCAATCATTTGTAGGCATATACTACTACCTACAATATAAGAATAAATTATCGTCGTAGCTCATATCTCAATTCTATGTCACACGTTTAATTACACTTTAAATTTCATTTTTTGATGATATCAAGGTATATGTCCATGTCCATCTCTGATTTATCGTTTAACTTTAAGATTTCAAGTCACAATATGCACAGACTGCTGAGACAATTTTCATACCCCTAATAGTTAAATCTACCTAGTAAATAACAGTCACAATTAGTATATTATGATTCTTATCTTAATGATACATATGTCTCTTCTTTTCAGATTTTCGTACCAGTAAAATGTTTAAGGATGCTTCTAATGATGTTATCCATATCCTTTCAAATGAAGATGTCACTGTTAATGCTCACCAATTCTGTATTATCGATGAAGTAAGTACCCTTTTGAATCGGATATAAATAGAACAAAATAATTAAATCATGTTTATTTAGTTTCAAAACATTTATTATTAAGTGGGTTTTTTATACTCGAATGTTAACGTTAACATTTACTTATCCTGCAATCATGGCTTTGTCATAGAATTGGGTTGATTTTGTGTGTTGTTAGGTAGAGACTTGAACGAACGAACGAACTTGAGAAATTTGAACGAAAATCGCTTCTATAAAATTGTCTGAAATGAAATACCTACTTTGTTTGTTTTAGAATTTATTCTCACATAATTTGACCAAGGATTGGCATATCACATCACATAGTAAGGACGACAATGGAACATCTTTTATCGCCAGTGTTGAACATATCAGGTGATACATTTTAAAAGTATTTTCATTATAAACTATTAGCGATCCGCCCCGACTTCCCACGGGTGCAATGCTGATACTAAATATACGACAAAAAAACTGTGAACGTTGAATATAAATACATACTACCGCCCAGTCCGGCCAGTACCGCCGCAAGCGCTACGTCACTCAATTTTAAATCTTTAATTATATCATCGATAATGTTAATTTAATTGTGCTGTAAAGGACCATATAGATTTATATTAAATCAACAATGTATTTAAGCTATTTAATTGGATAAGAATTAATGGTGTATTGGTTAAAATCGCTTCGAAAATTAGCCAATATTTGTCGTAAAAGTAAATGACGAAAAATTTTATTGTGGGATATCCATAAGAGGTAGATAGACGTACGATTGCGGAGTTTTCTGTGGACCTTTCAATGTGTACAAATAATTAGTAAATTATTTTTATAAATCTCGTAGGGTTCAGCCTGCGTTTGCAATGTAAGCGGGAAAAAAAAACTGATAATTAACGACATCACATTAGAAACATAAAAAATAACAGTATTTCTTATACCTTCCTCTTGATTCACTCTATATATTAAAAAAAACCTATCAAAATCCGTTGCGTAGTTTAACAAGATTTAAGCATACAAACGGACATAGGTGCAGAGAAAACCACTGTGTTTTATACTATGTATTAAATCGTAGTAGTGAATATTCAATTGTTATCCAATCGATGTATCATTAATTTGACAAAGGCAAGGCTAATTTAAATTCTAGAATACTTTATTTATAGTATTGCCGTAAATATAATAATGTTATGTAATTGCAGGTATCCTTTCTATGGAGTTCAATTTCACCCCGAGAAAAGTGCCTTCGAGTGGAAGTTATCAAAAAGCTATGCTCACACCATGAATGCTATAAAGGCAAATCGGTATTTCATGGATTTCTTCGTTAATGAATGTAGAAAGAATAACCATACGTTTTCGAGTGTCAAAGAAGAAAATGAATATTTAATTTATAATTATATGCCCAAGTTTACAGGCGCGCTCGGGAGCGCGTATCAACAGTGTTATTTCTTTGAGCCTAGAGGGGAAGAATCTGAAGAAGTATTAATTAATAATAATAAACATGATATGTATGAATCTTATAAGACTGATTTACTATAATTTTTTTTTTCTGGACAGACGTAGACTATGATCTTTCAACGCTGATAAAATATAAAAATTGATTCATCAAATTTTTTAATGTATTCTTAGATCCTACTAATATTATAAATGCGAAAGTTTGTAAGGATGTGTGAGTGTGTTTGTTGCTCTTTCACGCATAAACTACTGAACCGATTGCAATGAAATTTGGTACGTAAACAGCTGGACAACTGGAATAACATATAGGCAACTTTTTATCCCGATTTTCCTACGGGATACGGATTTACGCGGGTGAAACCGCGGGGCGCAGCTAGTTATACATAAAACATGCTTGTTGCATATGTGTAGTCTTAATAATGTATCAAATGTTTTTTGTTATTATAGGAAGGCGGCACTTTTAAAGTTAAATTAAAGATACATGAGTAATCAATTGTTTAATTATAAAGATAAGATTATAAGTTATATTGTGTAAACGGAAATTGTAAATATAAGTAGATACATTTTATTTATATATAGTACAAGCGTTGTTTGTCAAGTTTATATAATCGTTTTGCTTTGTTTGTTAATGTGATGTATTAGAATATATTTAATGAAATTAAGTTTTTAGTCTACTGGAATTGTAAATATTTTATTTTATGTCACAGCGGTCAACTGACCTAGTGGTTCGCCTGTTGGTAAATGTTAAATCAAACAATAAATATATAAGTGTCGCCTGCTTATAAAACCTCATTTATGTGATTTTCAACATCTTTAATTTTATTTTGTACGCGAGCTTTTGAAATAGCTTCTATGAAAGTAGCTTACGTATTATTTTTCGATTATCTCAACACGTCATTATCTCAAATAAAATATGTTTAAATAAATATATAGCAACAAAAACGGATTTTTATTTATGGTCATTGTACAGTAAGAATTTGCTATAATTGTTAACTTACATAATATTTACCTTAAACTCTATTATCTGTACTGTATCAAATTTCTAAGTGCAATTTATGTGATTTTATTATTTCTAAGAATTAAACTGCTTTTGGATTCTTCTCCTCGCCTATTTTATTCATTGTTGTAGAGATTTTTTTCAAGTTATCTACGTCTTTTTACAAATTCAAACCCTCATTAGATTAAGAATACCAATATAATTACAGATTTATGTTAACTAAGTGATAACGATCATTTGATCCGATAAAATTGATATATAAGGTAAAGTTCAGTGGACAAGCATTGATTCGCCAGAAATAATGAATATGAAACGTTTTCTTCTTTTTTTGATCTGTTCAATTTTAAGCTGTGAATGTGCAGTTATAGTGAAAGATGTAAGCGTTGCATATCAGGAACTTAATGAACGACCCATTATAGGGGTCTTATCACAAGAGCAATCCTTTTATCTCCATGGAAAATTCCCTGAAGAGAATTATACAAGTTATATTGCGGCATCATATGTGAAAGATGTAGAAAAATCTGGTGCGAGAGTAGTGCCTATTTTGTAAGTTTCTTGTATAGAGTAGATTTATTTCGAATCATAATATCTTTGTAAAGTAATTTTTATTCAAATAAGAATAAAAATACATACATAAGAGCACAAAATTACCAGGTTACGTTTGCTTAGAAGTTCCATTCAAAAGATCTGGTTTTAGGTATAGTTACATAAGTATAATATGTGATTTATCATAAGTATGTATAGGTTAAGTTAATCAAAATGTTTATTTGCAGAATAGGTAAAGATAGAAAATATTACGAGGAACTCATGAAAAAAATTAATGGGTAAGACACAATGTATAAATTTAATTAATTAATTATTATTTTATTTATACGATCGAACTTTAAAAAGAGAGCGAGTTGTGTTGTTTTATTCAGTTCTTAGTAGAAAGTTCTAACCTAATTGTTCAACATACACAAAATATGTACAAAAAAGTTAAAGCAATTTTTTTCTATTTAATTAGTCATAAAAACCGCAAGTTTTATTTTTAATTCAGCGTGTTATTTCCCGGCGGCGCAACATTTTTTAACCAATCAAACGGTTATGCTGATGCTGCTCAGCATATTTACGAGATAGCTCAAGAATTCAATGACGCAGGCGATTATTTCCCTATTTTTGGCACATGCCTAGGGTTCCAGCTTATCATAATTCTGGCTTCTGGAAGAGGAACGGTAGAAAACAGGTCAACATGTCGTTCTTATACTAATCTACCACTAATCTTTGATTCAGGTACCTACCAAAGAATTGTTTTATTTATTTATTTTATTTTGTTTTATCTGATAGCGGTTAACTGAGCAAGTAGTTCGTCTGATGTTAAGATTACTACCGCCCGTGAACATTCGTAGAGGTAGGGTCGCTGGCCGCTGCGTAGTATGGAATGTCTCAATCTTTAAAACACTTGATAAATATTTTAACCCTGTATTTTCGGTAGATATTTATTTTTTATTTTTTATCCGTTTCAGACTTTCGTAACAGCAAAATGTTTAGGGATGTTCCAGAAAATATGATCCACGTTTTGGCAAACGAAAATGTCACTGTAAATTATCACCGATATTGCATACTCGAGTCCGTAAGTACATCGTTAATATAATAAATGCGAAAGTTATTTTGTGATATGGTTTTTTTTTGGTATATATCAAACAAAAAAAAACATACCATATAATATATGTATGGTATGTATATATACACTAAGGAAGCAAGAGAGTGATATAGCCTACTTTTTAGTGAGGTCAAAACTTCTTATTCCCAGGAGAGTATCCTATGACCACGAGAGCGAAGCTGAGGGCAATTGAACCTTATTTGGAAAATATAGGACTAAAGGACTATATCTACGACGTGATTTAAAGTTATTATAAAGATTTTGGTGCTTTTCTTACATCTCATGATGATAATCTTTTCAGAATTTACAAAACTTCAATTTAATAAATGATTGGCGGCCGACGTCTTATGGTTATGACGATAATCATATTAAATTTATTGCAACATACGAGCATAGACGGTAAGAATTTAATATAAAGTTTCTATACCTAGGCTAAACGTATTTTTCTAGGTTGTAGGTGTAATTTATTAATGTGAGGTGAGGTGAGGTGTGTAGCTGTTACCGTCTTTGTCTTCTTTTTTCATTTCATTTTTTATATTATATGACTTCAAACAATCATCGTTTATAATTCACAAAGATGTATAATTGATGAATATATAATAGTATAATATTTTCTTTATATATATATCTTGCCTGGTTAAACGAAGTTTTATGTTATTTAAAAAAAAGCTTAAAATTAAGCATCAAAGTCCCATAAAACCCTTCTTCTGCAGGCAGCCGAGTTCATTTCGTGCTTATTCTACGTTAAAGCAATTGTAAAATAAAATTATTTAATCAAAAGGCCTCTATATTGGTTACGACGTCTTTAATTTTCGAAGAATACCTATTGCCGTATTGCGACTTATGTCTGAACTTCGTGATGATGTTCTTACATTGCGTTATTAAAAATTGTTGTAGTAGGATGCAACGAAAAAATATGCTTAACATACTAGTCAACACAACAATTTATGGTGTACTTTGGTATTTTAATACCTTTGTTTAAAACAGTACATTCAAAATCTAATTTTTTTTAAACAAGAAAATGATAAGATACGACGTTTATATAAATCCGTCTTGACAAGTTCAGGATCATAATATTAAAATTTAATGATCATAGTTTTAACAGTAATCTGATAATGCAATGAATATGTGTATCTTATAAGTGTAAGATATCGGTAGTAGCTCGATCATGAATCAAAAGAAAATAATCTGCTATAATTTATGCGGGGTGATCCAAAAATAATCATAAGAAACATTATGTCTTTTTTAATAGTTTCAAGTTAATTAACATTAAACAACTATTTTTTAAACACCCATTTTCCTTTAAAAAAAGGCTTCGATTTGACTATTCAAAAAAGCCTAATAAGCGTTTTTGAGTGAACGAGTCGAGCACACTTTCGCAGGAATTGGTCCAGCTCACATACTACAACCCCACAGAAGATCGACATTGCCCGGTTCTTTGCGATGATTATATTCTGTTGCATGCCTTAGTTTCAATGCTTGCTTATGTTAGTAATCCTCAGACGATTTGTATTGAAATCAGAAAACATCATAATCAGAAATCGTGTCCTATTTGTGAGTTTTTTTGTAGTGAAGATGATATTAAAAGGAGTATTTTTATATTCTTATTAGCATTAAAATAGCCGATAGTAAGGTTCTTTTCCTGAAATATGTTTTTCTTATTCGTAGTATTGGTATAGTTATTTCATAAATTCAATATTTTCCAGATATCCATTCTACGCAGTGCAATTTCATCCAGAAAAAAGTTCATTTGAATGGAAATTATCAAAAAATTACGCACATTCGATTAACGCTGTGAAGGCCAACAGAGTTTTCATGGATTTCTTCGTGTCCGAGTGTAGAAGAAATACTCACGGCTTTCAAGATGCTAACGAGGAGAATAAATATCTCATATATAACTATCCAGCGGTGTTCACTGGAGTTCTTGGCAGCGCTTTCCATGAATGCTACTTCTTTGAACCCAGAGGAACTGTTTCCAAGTGATATGTAACATATCAGATGTATTAATAAATAAATGTCAACCAACATTTGATTGTTTCTTTTCCCGGCCTATTTCAAATTATTCTTACTTTGTCCCACTTAGATTAAAGATTAAGTGGTAAAAAACTAGAAGGATTTTTTCATTAATGATGAGGTTAATTACTTATACTTTTTAACAAACTGCCAGATAACAAATATAAAACAACTATAAAAAGTGTAAGAATAAAATAAAAGATGTAACTACAATTTATAAAAGAGACCTTTGCCTTAAATTTTAGCTCCTTTCAGCTTTCCACATTACAATTATGAGGTATAGATTTCATTTAGCAATAACTTTGACTTTAACATAAAAACTTAAACTTATTCATATTTTACGAAAAACGTGAAAACATACAACTCTACGATCCTAAACGTTTTAGAGGCAAAGGTCATTGTACTTTAAGAAATTATCAAATAAGGGAAATGTATAATAATAAGTCACTTAATATTTAATATATTTGGATGGTATAAAGTGGGGAAGAGGTTAAATACAAATTGTTTATAAGTATAAAACATGATTAAATATAAAAGCTCGCCTTTATCATAAATATAGGTATATTTTTAACAATCAATGACATTACTACTTAGAATATAGCCTCGATATTAAAATACATGTTAATTATTGTGAAATCCAACTGTTCGTTCGTACGTTCGTTTCAGACGTGGGACGTCCACTGCTAGACAAAAGCCTCCCTCAAAGATTTCCATCACGACCGGTCACTGGAAATCCAACTGATAAAGAGGTATTTATATAATGGAATCTTGTAAAACATGCGCTGATGATCTGATGTCGATTAAATATTATGTGTGAATTGATTTAAATCTTTTGTTATATTCTTTATTTTTTTATTGTTATATTTTTTTGATATATTCAAAAATAATATATCTTTAATAGGTAAATAAAGTTTTCATTTCTGAACATGGTGTGTGAATATACTCATATAGTTTCAATTCAATAAAAAATCAATTAAGAATGAACCAAATCTGAAATATGTATTATAAAAACCATAAAATAAACGTATCTATTCCATACACACACGTAAACGTACCTGTCCTTACTTTCCATTATTAATTAGGCATATTATTTATTGTAGTGGTCTTTAAATTTTATTAAATTTTTAATTTTTTATCGTTAATGAATGTAAGACTTCAGCATACAAATAACTTTCTATCCAGTATTCCTATCATTAGAATATTAAATGTTCACGACTACGTTTTATTTATATAAGCTTGTTATACAATTTTATGCATCATTATATCAACGATTCTAAGATAACTGTTCAATAAGGAACATTGCATGTAATGAATTTCTATTGAACTCCTGTATAAACTGAGGAGAGGCGATCCAACATAGCTAAGGGCTATTTGATTCTATCTCAACCACATTTGAAGGGTAGCGACCTAAAACTCAACAAGATACTCGAATATAACGTACTGCCCGAAGCTGTTGACACTATTTCTAAATTATGAAGTGCTATTGGACCTCTGCCTATTTGTAAAATAATAGTGAAATTGTTAGTTCATACTAATAGCCCATATCGGGCCAAGGCTATTTCTTAATTTTGCATATGGTTGTTTATTTACTTTCTTAAATTTTTTTACATTCAATGATTCAAATTCTACATCAATATATTTATTGAGTCTTACCTTAATTTTGAAATCCTCAGTCGTTAAGATGCCTCCTTTTTCCGTAGGGATACTGTCTCGCTGTAAATTGCAATGTGTTGAGAGCACTGAAATCATTTTCCTTATTGCTTTAATTTTAGGTGACTAGTCATGCGGCTAATTTAGAATATTCAACTATTAAAATATTAGAATTTGTAATTACGAAAGTTTCATGTTGATGATCTAGGTTGATTTTAGGTTGGTTATACGAATATAACCTAATAGATTTTTATAGAATGATATATGAAACCACTTGTGGCTGGACCGTTATTTCGATGAGAATTTTTAAAAATATTTATTATAAAATATATCCCTAATCCTTCAAATGGCATTTGCATTTTCTATCGCATGAAGATTGCTTTCGTTACTTAAAATACATTACGTTGCAATAGAAGTTTGATGATTTTCTCACTCGCATTTATATAAAAAATATGTAGTAAGTTGAGTCGACAAGTCTCTAAATACCTTTAAATAGAAGCCCTCAATACACATCGAGGGCTCCGAACCCGGCATTGACTGCTGCTATTAACCTGTGACACTACCTTTGGGAATGCAAGGATCACTTTTGATCGTTCACTTATCGAGAACACTCTTTCATATAATGTGGGCATCTCAAATTATTGAAAATATTGTAGCCATTTTTTATCAAATTACATTTTATCAAAAAACAAAAATTTGCATTAAAAAATATTTAAAATCATAAATACAGAAGAGATAAGTCACAGATATATTTCAAGAAATAGTTTTGGTAGAATGAAACCTTAAACATGTACGTTTTAAAAAATTAAATTTTTAAATCAATCTCAAATTAAATTGGTCGCTGAACTAGATTCGTATCCTTTCCTGAATTGACAATTGGTATAAAATCCACATAGAATTGGTTGGTAACGGGTTTTAGTTTTGTACTTACACAGTTCAATGACATTACTGACCGTTCATTTCTAATAGAAATAATATTGACTCCGCTGAAAGAAGTGCTAATTATTGGGGGTAATTAGAAATGCGACCAGTTGTCAAGACATAACACAGTATACAGTATACAGTTGTGTGGCAAGCTTTGTGTTGTATAAAAAAAATAAAAATAAATATAGATGAACTATCTATTTTATTTGATAAATATGTGTTTAAGTGGGACATATATCAAAACCTAAGTATGTGGCCGTATTATTGAGACGAAGCAATATTTCCGTTCGATATCATAACAAACGTTTCGCTCACTTTCAATCCTTAAGGCCTTGATTGCTATTTATAACCGAGGTTGTGGGCCCTTACCTCGACCACTTACTGGGAAAAAGACTAAAAGAAAATGGTTATCCATTTTCTGTTCATTTGTCTGCAATACTTCCCATTAAACTATATAAAATCGGTAACTTCATTAATGAACCATGTGCAACACGTATGTTTAATGTAATTAGCGTATAATATATTTCTAACAATGTTGACAGTTTATAAAAATATGATTATAACAATAATTATTTTGAAACAGTTATGTAGGCTAAGCTTTCAATTAAGATGAGGTTTGATGAGTTAAAAATTTTCATGAAATTAAATATAAACCTGCCTTGAACGCCGATTTCATCCACGACGTACCATGATGTTATATTATAGCCTTCCTCAATGTGTTGAATACGCCAAAAGGGGTTTCCAATTTGAACTAATAGCTCTTGAAATTATTATAAACACACAAACTTTAGAGTTTTATATAATTACAAGTGGTTATTTTTATTACACAAGACAATAGAGCTTTACTTATAGACACATAAAATCCAAATTAAATTTTAATAGATATGTAAATTGCATAAATAAATATATAATCATAAAAGAAATTAATCATAATTTTAAAGTATAACATCAACACTTGTTAACGCTGTTAAAAAAAATGACGTCACTTAAATATGCATATTTTACGATGGTATAAAATTGTATGCCATTGACGCAATATTATTATGAACAATTATGCAAACCGGTATCCACAGTGCCTTGAACATTATACAGCTGGGGTTGAGAGCTCATTGACGAAGGCTGCGATCGAAGCTGGGCCTGCATCAGAGTGACCTAGTTCACACGCTCAATGAAATGGGGAAACACTCCCCCGGGGATGGATGCGTATTTCCTGCTAAATGTCAGTCGGTTACGCTGTTTTTTTTTAATATTTTTTTTGCACTAGCCACTATAAGTCTGAGCTTTATCTGTACTTTATTACATGAGTTAATATTGACTTGTTTGCTTGCAATTAATGAAAACAATATTGGGATGATATTCTGTTTTCGACAATATTTCTTATTTCTTTATATTATGTTTCTATAAGCTTATCTATCAGAATAATGTTAATTTATTAATAAAATGGCTATAGGTTGTGTGAACAATCGCCACAAACTGTTAGCTTGTTGACTTTCATTAAAGTTATCTAACTAATCCTAAGTAAATTAAGGCATTGACAAACAGTAATGACCGATGAAATATTCTATTTATATTAATTGCTTGCTTACTTCTTGTGATTTTAAGAATAGAGTTATATCTTTGATGAAATACAAGTTTCATGAAACAATTTGTAAAAGCGTTTTTAAAAGTAAATTATAATTTGGATTTTTTGTATTTTGAACTTCTGCATTGTAAATTTATACACCAGATAGATTTGCAAGCCGAAGGACAATCTTGCGCCAACGATTGCAGCGCGGTCGGAGTTCTTTGACCGCGTGTCCCAGTTTTGACGTTGACGTCACAGCTACGCCCCCTGACGTCACGCGCGGGGCTCCATTCAAAAGTAGAACATAGGCCCCTCTGCCGTAACCACCTTACCTCACCTGTACATGCATCCCGAGGTCGTAATACCTGGAGGTCATTTCTCCCCTCCGTCCTTGTATTTATACAGGAAATATGAAAGGTCAATATGAAAATATAATATGAATACAAGGATGAACATTTTTTACACATTTCTTAGGTGAAATGTTTTCTTTTATTGCAGAGAAATATTATCGGAGGTAACAGCGATCGTTGTCGTAGAATTGTGTGATTTCTATTTCTGAGTTACGAGAGATGTGTTTGGGAAGATAATTTGAATAACTACTATTTCAATCTTATTTCATAATTTTATAGAGTCCAGCGGCCGGCTTCGGCTTCACTCGTGGTACATATGTTCTTTCCATAAGAGTTTTCTTTGTGCCTCAACAACATTTTTTAGGAAAAGAAGTCGAATTGGTGGACCCGTTCACGAGTTTTCTGCTTATCAACACATTTCGCGATTCATCCTATTAATCTTACTAATTATAAACGCGAAAGTTTACAAGTATGGATGTATGGATGTTGGTTATTTTTTCACTCGAAAATAGCTTATTTTATCTCTATATAAAATTTGATACAGATGTAGATTATAGTCTTAATTACCAATTACATTATACAAAAGGACTTTACTTTTGTCAAGAAAGATCTAAGTTTCATTAATTATTGATTGAAATACGCTTACAATAGCTTCATAATCGCACTTATAATGAAATGTATTTATAAATTTAATAATTAATTTCAAGTCACCCACTTCTTTCATGACGTCAGCGGCATAGTTGAGTGAACAATGGTGAGACTAAATATTCAAATCTTTATTGTTACCATGTAGCCCTCTGTAGCTATACGAAATTGATGTCATACTTTAAGAAAATTGCGTTATTTTCAGTCTGGAGAAAAAATTCCTATTGCTACTTTACAAAAGTATTCGGTTTTCTATTTAAAACACTTTATTATACAATCCGTTAACACAAAATAAAGCAGTGATACCAATGAGTCTGGTGAGGTGTACAAAAGTTGGACTTTTTGCCGAAATTGTATACCTTATTTGTAATCATAAAATGACCCCCATGTATGACAGTAAAAATAGTAGTCATAATTCAATCTTAGCTGCTGTAAATATTTTCTTGCATTTTTATCCATGTTACATGAAATGCATACGATACTATTTTCCATTAAATATAAAAAGGTTTTTTTTTATGAAAACCGTTCCTTTTTGGAGTTAGGCTAATTGCACCAACAAATGGTCACAGTAAAAGATAATATCTTTGCCAAAAAGATAAAAGTCATGACGTGTATGGGACGGGTTTTGTTTAACGATTATAATTGTATTATATCAGCTGAAATACAAGATTGGTTGGCAACCTTTTAAGCTATTCTTTCGCTCAATGTGCGTTTATGGTTTTTGAGCGTAACATGTAAGTGAAATACTTATGTGTGAATTCTTACTAATGGCAGAAATCTTAAAACTTTACTTTAGTGAAAAATAAAAAAAACAATGATATATAAGCTACATGCGACGATACAATACCATTCACCGAGGCTATTAGTTAATGAAGGTATCCATCAGAAAAAACAAGTTAAATACTATGAGATACCGATAATATTGTTTATCTAAAATTAAATTAAAATTTTCATATGATTTTCAAACGGCTATAAATAGTTTAATCCTTGACACACATAGCGAGGGTCGTGCCCTTTCGAGAGCACCAGCAGAAACGAAGGTTTCGATGAAAACTCTACATTGAAAACAGTTGAATGAGCGTTTATTATAGGCATAATTGAACACCACTTTGCATATTTTCAATCAAACCTCCGTACATCAATTTGATTTCATCTGTGTTTTGTTTCTACAAACTTTCATTCACTTATTCTCTCCATGTGTAATGTAAGTATTATTTTGGATAAAGTAGGTACGGTATATAAAATTTTAATCACACAGCTTATCTGCACTTTATTCACATCATCACTGCTTGAAACAATGAAGAAAAGTGGTGGATAATGCCCAGAATCATCATAGGGGCGCCCGTGTGACCCTATATTGCGAATATATATGGGCTGATCATGATGATGATGATCTTATATTAATGATCTTAGCTGTTTTATATATATAAAATTTCAATTCCGTTATAAAGTCGTGGTAATAAAGTAATTGAATCTATATTGCGTTACCAACCAATTTTGATGACATAAGAATAAGAAGTAGTGTAGATAGAAGTTTCTGTCGATGCTTAAATTTTGTGAATCCGCGACGTCACGTTGCAGGAAAAAGATCACGTAAAAATAATATAAATCGCTATAATTCTTCAAGAAAATATAACTAGTGGTTAGTGTCTTTAAAACGTCTAGTGGTCACGTTGAAGCGCACGCTAGTTGCATCCCTCCCTCTAACCGATATAAATAGATTTACGAGAGCTATCTACTCATGTAGTCGTGCCAGCTTAAGCTTTTCGAGTGCAGTTACTTTTGCTATTGTGCTAAATATGGTTCGATGTTAGGAATTGTAAACAACGTGTACAAAATAGCTACAACGTAGGAACGGACATACAATGATTTATTTTTTTAATATTTCTTATATTTTTCCATCGAAAAATAATACTAATAGGTATACTAGTTCCTTCATAAAATTATATAATCTTTCGTAAAAATCTGTTATAAATCGTCTTTTTAAATAAAATCTTAAGAGTATTTTACTTGAAAGCAGAAAAAGTATATATATGTATATTTTTTTTCAGATTTAATATTAATAACTGCACATGATACACGTACTATTTTCTATGTTTTACTGCATGTAGCAATTTAAAAAATGTAGTTTTTGATATAAATTTTCTTGCAACTAAGTAAATAAAAATCACTACGGACTGCGGTCACGCGTTCTTACTCGAGGCACATCTTTCCATGGAAGAAAACAATATAAATGTATTGGAACGAGGCACATGGAGGAAACCGATACCTTAGCACATTTCCGCGCGCATGTAGCTTTTATTTATAGAAATCAGTTTGTAGTTCATTGTTGTAAAATAGATATATCGTTAATAGATCAGAGTGCTTTCATTTAATACAATACATTTTCGATGAAATTTCCTGGAATAGATTGTTAAAGAGGTATCAAGATGTCGTGATGGACGGAATAATTGGCCATTTTCCATATCAAGGTAATATATTTTTTAAAAAACTTGTTTTTCAGTGTTGAAAATATGAGAATAGATATAGATATAGTTTATTACATTAATTATTGAAAATTTTCCAAACACGTTTACGAACGATTAAGATAACGTCCAATACTAGCAGAAATAAGTACTTCATAGGATTAGAAATAGCTGAAAAAGAAAGATTTAATTATCTTAAATCTTGTTACGAATATCTACTGAAAATTCATGTATAGCTCACACTTTTACATTTGTCTCCAAATTACATGACGTAAACGTCAAAGCTTTGCAAATACGTGACAAATATAACTTCCTATATTTAGAGCGTATTTGTGAAAATGTTAGGTGCTTTATGTACAATGGCTGGAAAAATAATCAGTAATTTATTTTAGTAAAAATATTTCTCGTCGTCGTCACGTGATTTTTTTGGTACAATTAATTAAAAGAAACAAACAATTTCACAGATCCTCCTTTCAATGTTTGCTTGATCTAAAAAAACAGATAATTGGCCGGACGCAATAAATTTTTAATTGAAACGGTTTGTCTTCTGTCTGTGGCATTGTAGCTTTTCCAAGATACCCCACCTTAATAGTGCTATAAATAACATTAATTATGTTTTCTACAACTCCAATAAAAGGGAATTAATAGTCAAAACAAATTAATCGGCATGACTGGTAAATTCCTACACTATCTCAAATTCGAATTCAAGATCGGACAACAGTATAATGGGATTGGGGGCTCTAAATAATTAATTATTTAATATTATTTCTTCATTTCATGAAAACATTACCATCATAAATTAACAAGCATTGACAATTTTTAAACATAAAACATATTTATTAATAAACATAATTAACGATATTATAGTCTTTCACGACTTATTCCATACATTAATGTACAGTTTGTAGCAAAGAATGGTATTTCCATAGCTGTCAACATAATTTTAATTTAATGAAATAATTGTCATTGCAGATAGTTCGATGTTACGATAATGTATGTACCTGAAATTAATAGACCACGCAGAATAAAGTTATGTGTAATAAATTTAGGTATTAAATATCATTTAAAAATTAACATGTATATTTGGTAAGTACGTATGCATACCTATCTATTTCATTGGACTTACTAACAATTTGATTTATTTATATTAACGAAGACTTTCTTTGTTCTTTTAATTTTATTTTTATATTAATCGTACAATGATGAAAAATAATGCAAAGTGAAGTATGATTTAATGATCTTACGATACAAACAGCTATGATAATTAATTTAACCAATATTTCATCCCATTGACGTAGCAAACGTTTACAATACTTTTGCCGTTTTTACAACCTTACGTAGTGGTTTCCAGTCACGTGTAAAAACGCTTGGCTTCTGTTAGCACGTTGACTTAAAACGTTGTTAAAATGACGTCACAGGTCCTTTCAATTTCAACCTACGGCAAATATCCCGATAATTATTTGTACTATAATTACAATATGTTATAATTGCTCATCAAACTGCGCAAGAGATATTAAATGATACATTGAATATTCTAGATGCTTAAATAGAACTAAAGGTTGCTGTAATAATTTATAACTAAATCTTTATTTTTAATTTATGTTAGGTATCCTTTTTCTCATCAAATCTTCCCGGATTTTTACCCTTAAACGAAGACAACTTATTTGCAGTTGTTCAACCTCTACAAATGTACATGGGCGGTGGTGATTGCTTTAATATAAATTTAATAAGAAAGAACTGATAAAAAGCACATGCGTTCACCCCAAAAATGTCTCTGAAGGGTTATCGAACTTAAAAGATCATCTTACGTGCGTGTTATAATCCAATATTTTGCTGACGGCTAGAATAATAATTAATTGCTAGCAAGTTCAAGTTGATAGACGGCAGGTTTGACAAAGAGATCATAAACATTTTCATCATGCAGTTTCTAGAACGATATAAATATTACCTACGGCGTTCTCATATCACTCTACAAGGTCTAATAATTTACCTATTTATTTCCTTGTTTACCTAGATATCTAGATGACCGAGCTTTGCCCGCTATCTTATGATATTTAATATTATTAGAATATGCAGCCTAAACAGATCGAATTATTGACCCTGAAACTCCTTGCATGAAAATAGTTGCATCACTTAGAGTTTTGACATACTGTTTGCTTTACGCAATTATAGTCCACTAGCTGCGCCCCGCGGTTTCACCCGCGTAAGTCCGTATCCCGTAGAAATATCGGAATAAAAAGTTGCATATATAATTCCAGTTGTCCAGCTGTCTACGTACAAAATTTCATTGCAATCGGTTCAGTAGTTTTTGCGTGAAAGAGCAACAAACACACACACATCCTTACAAACTTTCATATTTATAATAATAGTAGGATAGGAATACCGAGATGAGAATCTAAGTATCAGATTTTATTCTTCTCAATATAAATTTGTTCTACTTTGCGAAAGAATATGTATTAATTTAGATTTTAACTCCTAAATAATACTAATTCCATAATAACCTAACACATGCGTCATTACCATAAATGGATGTTTGAGCGTAACAATATGTTATTCATCAATGACGCTCTGCTCTCCCTAGTTGTTATTCATTGGTATTCAGATATTACGCAGCGTACTTATCACCGCAGACATCATTTGTAGTCATATAATGAATTGGACTTAACTGATATGCATTGCGGTTTTATTCGGTAGGAATCCGACATAATGAAGGATAATCCAGAATGTGATCTGTTTGCGGATAGATGGGGAACTTTTTTGTCGGCATGTCTGAGCTTCTGCGAAAGCTACAACTAATCGAATGTCTTTATTTTATATTGTTACTTGTATCTGAATGTCATTAATTGTAATTATGTCATGTATTTAATTGTAATTGTATCATATATATTATTTATAAATTTAAGTGAAATGTTATATAATGTAAAAATTGATAGTTAATAATTAATGTTATTGGTGTAAAACCGTTTTAATTATTATAAATAAATAAATAATCCACGTCTTCTTCCCCGGGGGCTGTGGATGTCTATGCAAGATTTCCCCTCTACAAAATAGGTACGGTATACATTTTTAAAACATATGATTAGACACTAATGATTAATTCAATTATATGCTTACATCATATCGTAATAGAAACTAAAAAGTAGTGAGTAGGTATAAATAACAATAATACAGAAGCAACGTCCTAATAAACATTATTGTATAGGTCATGATCGTAGCAGGGAACATATTTTTCCATTCGGCTTTTATACTTGTGATCAATTGGACTGGATATGAATAGAAAGTAAATTGTAATGACGGTTGTTAAATATGTTTATGTTGCTACCAAGGCTTCATATAGACTAGTTTACTGTCATTGCTTTGTTTGGTTTAGTCGGTTATATATAGGTATTGACTTTATAAAAAAATATTTATCGAGATAGGATAACACAGCTGCAAAATGAAAGTCTGTAATCGGCTAATGGAATATATTTAATATAACATTTATTAATTCCTGAAATATAGGAGAGTTAATAAAGCTATTTAACGTAGTCCTTTTCCACAACTTCTCCTTGATCACCAGGTTGTCTGGAAGAAATATATATATATATATATTGTTACGTTTATTATCATTTGTGCACAATAAAGTGTTTTTGTTTCTTTGTTTGTTTGTTTGTTTAGTCTGTTCGTATGTGATAAGCTCATTTAAATTATATAACTACTACTATATACTAATAATGCAATAGAAAAAGGAGAAAGATATATAAAATCAAGTAAAAAGATGATGTTAGGGTAGGTTGCAATCGTGAACATATTTAAACTTACTCAAATCTAAATTTTGATATATGAATTCTAAAAATATGAATAACAAAATAACATATTGTTGAGGTTTGCAAACTCATAGTCTTGGATCCTTAAACCAAGCTGAGATGAATCTAATATTTAGAAATCAATAAATTAAAATATATAAAAAAATAATCAAAATTTACCTTACTCCTCTGAATTAAACACCTTGTTAAGTATTATATCAGAATCGTATACCAAGACATAATATTACAGCAATGTATATTAACAATTATACCATAAATATAATGCAGAACGTGGCATTTTTTTGAGCAAATATTCAATGTCACGTTTTGTTCACGCTAACGCAACTTTTTAACACGATTGTTTTGATTGGATAAGCAAGAGCCACGTGAAGTCCCTAATTACTTCATTAATTGACTTGAAGTTGTAGAGGCGCAACAAACAATGATTTCAATTTGTTGGCTGTTACACGCCGATCAAATTCTCAGTAAGTACGTGTGGTTAAACAATTTTGTCGGAGGAAAAAAGGTATGTCAAAACACATAGAGGGGTGTTTATTTTTTTTTTGACAGAACAAGCCAGAAAGCACACGAGCCTACTAATGGTAAGTGGTCACCATCGTCCAGTGATACTAGAAACACTGGTTGTGTCGCATAAATCTATATATATAAAATTCTCGTGTCACAGTTTTCGTTGCCATACTCCTCCGAAACGGCTTGACCGATTCCTCTGAAATTTGGTAAGCATATTGGGTAGGTCTGAGAATCGGCCAACATCTATTTTTTATCCCGATATTCCTACGGGATACGGACTTACGCGGGTGAAACCGCGGGGCGCAGCTAGTTAGAAATAAAAATAGGTACGTTGCAAATTGAATTACTAATATGAATCGATATTTCTTTTTTCCTATGCTACCAATATAAATTTCATAGAAAGGTACCCTGCAAGCATGATGATAAAGCAATTTGATATTTATAGCAACGAGCTTGTTAGTGGTGCAGTTTGACCCATTTAAAATTAGTTTGCACTCATCGACCTATTCATTCATCATTCACAGAGTGGGGAGGGGTCCAAGGCTCATACTATGACGTCACTGGGGGTTTAAAAATCATAGCCCCGCACCGTACAACAACGACGTGCCCCTCTTCTGACCTACTAACCCAAAACGATATTTTGTGACGTAGGCAGTACGGTGGTACAGTTGAGTGCTTGTTATGGTAGCATGCAACTCCTTTAGTTGCAGAGCAAAACTTATTGGGTGCTCCCATGTTGGGGTTTCAATGAAAGGTGGTTCGTTGAAGAGCAACCGCGGTGCAGATGTATTGTACACACTCACACAACAATTACTCTGTGTTGCTATTGCTACAACCTTCATTCGTTGGTTCTCGAGGTCTTTTATTACGTTAGAAGCTCAATGCAGGAATGTTTACACATAATAAACCTTATATTAAAAACATGGCTTTTTGTTAAAAGGCAAATTTCGACGTTACGTTATTTTCGCTTTTTTGTAAAAAATTTAACTTTATAATTATGAGATCCCAGAGTCCCAGCTGTGGGAACATATATGGGCTGATGATGATGATGATGATGATAATGAATTATGAGATAAGCATACCTACGATTTTTAATATACTTCTAGACCGAATAAATATATACCTTACGGGAAAGCAATTTGTTTGAAATCAATATATTATAAAAATAGATGTATAATGATATTGAAAGCAGATCCTAAAAGATTTTTAAATAATGATAATATGTTTTAGGTATGATAAAAAGAAATAAATTATTTTGTCTGTGTTTAAGAATGGCAGGATTCGTTAAGTATTCTGGAGGGAACTGTGTCGTCTATTTTTGTTTTGTTGTTGACCGTTTAAATGTGTATTAGCTGTTTAACAGAAACAAATCGATTCTAATAAACCTTTCGAGATCTAATCTAATTGTTTTTTTAATCTTCAATTAAGAGTGATAGATTATAGGTGTATATAGTCGGTTAATAATTTTGTTTGAGGTGAAGTTTGAGACAAGAGCTGTGCAGGTTTAGATTTGAAGAAATCTGATTCGATTTAAATGATGAGTTTTGCATTGAATTTTAAAATCATTGCTGTTTGTTATACAAATAAGTAATAATCAATCAGCGAAGTGGGGAAAGCATAATATCCAGAAACAGGCTTGCAAATCCACCTAACTAATATTGGACCAGCGTTGTTGATTTTTGTTTAAACTATTAAAATAAAGCTTAACTTCTTTTAGTTTCTGTTTTCTTTCTTTAGATTAGGGAATTAAGGCCACAAATAGTGTTTGGTTCATAATTTTTATCTATAGTCTATAATAGATACAAAATACTCTTCATAGTTACAATATATTAGACGATCGTCCCGGCTCCGCCCGGATATCAAGATTGTTTTTTTATTCCAAGGGAGCATTTAATCGCGATAAAAAGTATCCTATCACCCAAGTCAGCTCATACTCTGTCTGTATTTCAAATTTCATCAAAATCCATTCAGTAGTTTCAGTGTAATTTATAATATTAGTGTGATTAGCGTGATTTATGTTGGTGAGTAGAAATGTTTACTGTATCTACAAAGTTCATAAGCCTCCATTATACATTATAATCCAGATACATTTACATAACTCTTTACTGAGTAAGAGAGCTGTTTTTGTTTACTGTCAATATATTATAAGAAAACTGGATGCATACTAAGCAGGGAACATCATAGTTCACATCCATAGGTATTAACAGTTCATTCACATATCCATAAGTATTTTTAATGAAGACCAATAACCGCAATTAAAAATAATTTTATGATTTTTCGGTGCTCGCTAAGGCTTCATTCCTAAAACTTTCACAGGAAAGAGGTGGTTGTACTTATTTTATTAGATTAATTATATTCTGTACCAAAATTGAAATTAAGAGGACATTGAAAAGACCTCAAAAATGTTTGATATATCTATAAAGTTCAAGGGATTATTGACTACCTACATTTATTTGTTACATAAATAGAAAGTAATTGAAGGCAACGTAAACCACAGTAGCCATTATAGTAAAACAGTGGTTTTCTGTAATGTATCTACTATATTGGTGTTCGGAGATCTAAATATAGAAGAATATTTCGATATCTCTATACATTACCTGTATTAAATATGAAAATAACCTTAATTTTTAAGATGAAATGAAAAATAAGTACGCTTAAGACACAGACTTGTTTACGAATCTTAAAAGAAAGAATATTTGTTCCGTACCGAATAACGTTTTTCGAAAGTAATTGATGGCATTTTTGATTTTTGGATTGGATTAAATTAAAGTCATAAGTTTCTAGAACAAATCGAATTATGACAATTCTATAGCCTTTCGATATTTATCACCTATTTATAGCAGTTAATAATAGGATTCAACGAAAATATATATTTGGTTGTCTCTTGTCTATTGGTCATTATTTGCAGTGTGTACAATGGTTATTTCTAGCGAAAAGCTTCATCACAACCAAAAATTATTGAAATTGACCCATTTCCTCTTTTCTTTATAATAAATTATGTTTTTATTTCTTGCCTTAACAAGGAAAGAAAAAAAAAATTATGCAATTGTAACCTACGAACTTATAAAAAAGAAAATGAGCCTTTGTATAATTTTGACAAGACCGAAAAAAATTTCTAACATCTGTGACATTTAGAGTAATTTCATTTTTGTGTTTTGTTGAACAAATGTTTTTCTTTTAAATCTCAATATTGTGTTGTGGAAAAATAATAAAAATCTGTTATTGAATATAATAGATTTTTATATAGATTAGAATAGATTTTTGTATAAACTTGGGATTTACAATGTTATTTAATATAGCTTAGGCTCTGTTTACTAAAGTGACAATTGTTAATTGTAAAGAGTTTTGGTCCTTTGTTCATATGAGGCCATTTGGCTCTTACGACGTTTTAGGATTAGATGATTTTTAAACTCAAAAAATTATTTAAAAATATATAAATTTTTTGTTTTGATACTAATAATACAATTAGCAGCTTAATATTTTGAAATGTTGTCAATTCTTTCATCATTCCACCTGTGGTTTAGACATTTATATAAGATATATTTGAATATTTTACGTTGATGCCATCATTAGGCATCTTACGCATATTATATGTTAAACAATTGCAAGAATTGAATCGTAAGGTGTTTCCATAATTGTAAATAATTGGCTACAGATTGCATATATTTGAGTAATAATATAATTTTGGTAATTTTTAGGAATATACAATTAGAAAACAATGTACTTATTAAATATAATTATAGTACCGATTGTTAGATAAGAGATTTAAAGATAGAGTCCATGATAATTCCTCATTATTTAATTGTTTCATTGCCTAATAAGCAAATATTACTAAATATTTTTTTTATGAAATAGTTATAAAATGAAGTAAATGCTGAAAACCTTATTTCTCTTAGCTTTATTTTTTTATTTTGTTGCATTTGAAAAGGCATAAAGGTTTTAAATAAAATATTGAAAATATTCTTTGTCATTTTTTATTTTCATACGAAACCTATTAATACAATAAAAATCCTATATTACAATTGTTAATATTTAATCTATCTACATACATCTTAAATTGTATTTAATATTCATGTTGCAGTGAATCAGCAATTATCGATACGAGATCTTATTTCTAAAACTAATGTTCAACAACATTTTCAATCATCAATTTCAGATTTTCACAATATCACGATCACCCTGGTTATTTCCTGCAGTTACAATATATAATTACTGTCATTATATTTTAATTATGTATTCTAAGTGTTTCGAAAATACTGAATAATGTGAACAATACAATATAAACTATGAAAACATGTGGTGTATTGAAACTGTAAATTTTTCTAATCTATGAAAAGATAAATTATCCTGAATGCATGTTAGAAGATAATTTTCCTTATCTAGAAGGTATACATTAAAATTGTCAATATGTGGAAAGGCACTATTCTTGACTTACATATGACTAACAAACGTATAGTTATAGCCCAGATTTCGATCCTTATGTAAATTTAGTCAAATAGCAGATAATAAAAAGTATTTATACAATCTCTATAGCCACGTATGGCCTGCGTTGATATTAGAGCCAACAGTGAAAATGCGAAGTTGTACTTTGTGGCAGCTATTTCTCTTCGGTCCAGTCTTATAGATTTTATCTTAATTAGACGATTTCATGTAAGTACAGCTTACAGAATGTTTGTATTCGTACTCGCTGAAACTTGGTCCTTGGTGACATCTTTACACAGGTTTCTTAAAAACCCAAACTGTCTCTCTACTGATATGATAAAGTCGTACTAGCACTTTTAGACTACATCTCTATACATAAACAGTCTTGATCTCCATTCTAGGTCTTGTATCCACATATCGATGGTAAACCTTTTTATCGGTTGAGCCCCATAGATGCACAGCACACTGTGTGTCGGGGAACTCTTTGGGTTGGTAGGCCAGATAATCCCCGAACGTAAGTGTAGGTGATTGGTGGCCTGAGAATGCGTTTTGGCTGAGATTGCTTCTTTGGTTGGCGATGACGTTCCGTCGGAGAACATGATTGTGAACGGCTTGATAGGTTAAGGTGTTGAAATACGCGTCTAAGCGAAACTGTTGATCTGTGTCGTCGGCGACGTTCAGATTCTTCGCTGCCGGAATCGCTAGTGGAACAAGATGAGGGATCATCACTGCGGCCGGCGTCGTAAGACATACTTTCGTTGCTGCTTGAACTTTCCAAGGAATCCTCCTCGGTGCGACGTGAGAGCCGCCGGCTCAAAGCTTTCAGTAGGCGGGATCCACGGGGCGCTGTAATTGGTTCGGTCATTTCTTCAACTGGTGGACACACGACAATTTTTGGAGCCATAGATTCCCGACGAGTTTTCGGTATTTGTTGGCGTACTACTTTCACCGGTAAATCTCCGGAAAACTTCTCACTGCCTTCCAAGTTTCCTTCCAATTTATTTTTCATAAGTTCGTTAAATTTAACACAGGGGTTGCAAAACAATATGTTTTGATGATTCAATGCGAATTTAACGTAGAAACGGTAAAGTATAGTTTTAGTAAACTTTCACGATATACGTTAATGTAACGGTTAAGTTAGAGCGAAGGGTTCGTTCACAAGAACAAGTCGTAAACTGTTGGTTGTAGGGCGGGCATAGTGCTTTTATAGACAAATTCGCGCATGCGTATTATAATAGCTTGGCAGGTTATGCATCTTCTCACGTACATCAACACTTGTCGCAGCCAGGTATAATTTCTATATATAAAATTGGTACTCAAGATGTATTTTTTTTATTTTTTCCCATATGAATGCCTACTTAATGCGAATTGTATGTATATTTTACAAATTTCGCAACTTTTCTCCAGTTTCATATGTTTTGATAATGACTTAGGTGAAAATTTATTCCAAGGTTTCCACGCCTTATACTGCAACACATGCAATATCTTCAATAATTGAAATTGCTATTGCATAACGGACAGGGCAATTAATTTGTTCATAGTATTATTATTTTTTCTTTATCTTTATAATTCTCTTGACGCCGAGAAAAATTGTCATTAATTATGAGTTATATATAATGGTTTTTAGAATTATATCCATAAAGTCAGCTAGATATAGACTATTTCTTAGCTATAGTAGAAATAGTAGTAATAGCTAGAAATAGAATAGAATATTTAACTCGTAAATTATTATCTATTATTTTTCTATACAATAACATATTATATTATTTATTCTCTATTTTTTATTAGTAGCTGTAATAAAATCGAGTTTAATGGTAACCAAGTGATATTTAAAGGTTAAGTAACTTGTGATTTAAAGGTTTTATAAACTTCTATCATAAAAGTAATAAACTTACGGAATGATAGATGCACTTTCCTGTTTCTTAAACGGTATTAAGATTTTGATGTGAGTTTAAAATATCAATTATTATTTTGTTTGATAAAATTTTAAAGGGCATTTTCTGTAAATATCGATATTTTCTTATATCATTAATGCAAATGAAAAATAATTATGAAATGATTATTTCATTCAAATCAAATTTATACAATTGAACAGAATTCAGGAATTTCATGAGAACGAAATTTATAAATTTCACAAATAAATGAAATCATGGAATTTGAATAAGAGACCAAGCTGGGAGTAGGTAATCACTATGTTTCAATATGTTTACTTTTTTAATAAAATTAATGACGGCCGAAATTTATTCAATAGCTAAGTAGTTTTTGTAAGTAAGGCGACTTATGTTTAATCGGTATGTTTTCATATTTCTATATGTTTATTTTCGTATGGGGATAAGAGGTAAATGTTTAGGCAACATCTAAACAAAGCTCGAATTAATCAATAACTATGAAGTTTATTCAGAATGCGTTATAGCTTTGGACTTTGAACATGCATGAATGAAGCCTCACAAGTCTCTATATGGTGTTGGAGCGTAAGTGCAACGTATATATTAGACTCTTTTGTGTCTGTGACTTACTCGCACGTATCGCGTGATTCTTGACACGTGTTTCACAAAGATGTTTTATCTCGAACCTTCTGTTTAACACGTGATTGCTAATAGATCGTGATCCCGTGACAACTGTTTCCTTTGCACTGAACACGCTTTGAGGGGGAATACAAATTTTCCACCAGCGTATATGAAACTCTAATAAATGGTGGAGTTATCAAGAAGTTTCACAAAAGTGTCAACACCGTTGTTCCTAAAATAGCATGATTGTGCAAAACGTGCTTTTCTTTTAATTGTATGACGTTTAAACGAGAAGGTGTATTTTTAGAACATGTTTTGTTTTCAGTTTTAAACTTGATAAACAAAACATGACATTTTTGGTCACGTTTCTTTTTTCTGAGTATTAGTTAAATTTAATAATTTATACTTCTTCGTTTGGACAGCTTTCTTGTAAAATTTGTATGTAGGTATGTGATTATATATAATAGTAGGTTTTTCTTTGAACTAAAGATGAAAAATATATCTATATAATTATTTTTAACAAAAAGCAGAACCGCCCTCAAATCGTCAAAATGCCGAACCAAATTTAAATGGAACCATATGGCAGTCACCAGCTTTCAAATAAAAAAAAAATCATAAAAATCGGTTCATCCAGTAAAATGAGAATTGATAAGAATTGAAGCATTATATATGATAACATTAATATCAACTGTTAAGTACAATTACAGAAATATGATGGAAATGAGACTAGTGTAAATTTTTAAATTAAGGAATATTGTATACTTAGTTTTGTAGGCGTCTTAAAAATGTTAAGATATTGAATAAAAATGCATATATTTGATAATTATGTTATCAAATTGTCGTATACTTATTTGTTATTTAAAATTACCACAACAAATTTCTTTGTTTTTTGTAGACATTTATATGTCTTTTGGTTTATAAGGAACATTTTAATTCTACGATTATACTTGAGCGGCTCAGAGAAGTGTGTCAATACAAAATATCGAATGCTCGAACATTCCTCTATGTATAAATAAAATAGAAAAGTCAAAAATCTAAAAATTGATAGTCAATACAATTATAACGAATTAAATGGACACAATTAATTCTACGTCTTATTGCCTACTTTGCATTTAACTGAAACGTAACTCAAAACCGCATTCGTACGGATAGTCGATACCAGTAATAATCTAATATTGTCCATTTCATTAGATATGAGGGCTTATGTTTTCGACACATATTCGACATGTATTGAATTAGATTAATCATGTCACTGATTACATAACAAAGCCTATTGCCCTGTTCAAGTTCATTAGTGGGTATTTTGATAATGACAGTTTGGACTAACATAACATCTGGGTGTAGTTTTATGTGTATTATGTAACAATAGACAATGCTGATAATGCTATCATGAGAATTACGTCATAGCGCTGGGGTATATTGTCTAATGAACATTGCATTAGTTTACAGTATCGAGTTATGAAATGGATGGAAGCAATTGGCTATGTGATAATATGATATCAAACTTTAGTGTTAACTTACAAATCTTTCTATTATAAAAGAAAAGTATTTTTTTGTGAAAATAAAAAATTGTTATATTAAGTCAGTTTTATTATCGTTTGTATACCGTGTAGAGAATTCAGCAACATTATTTTTCTATCGAAAATAAAAACATTAATAAAGAATTGAATGAAAATATGACACTGATTGTTTAACAGAAATCTAAATGTTATTCACCGTATAATGAAAGATTATTTCCAAAACACAAAATAATTTGTAACATTTGCTAAACTTCATAATATGTTGCCTTTAGTTTAAAGGAAAAACTAAATGTACATAGAGTAAAATTGTATAGCTTTTTAGTCGCTATTTATAACTGACGTGCATTATCTACATGTAAACTTTATCATAGTAGTAATATCATAGAACCAGCTAGACATCCTTGAGAGGCTGCAAAATTTCTGTATCAGATTTATTTTCGGTCTACGTAAATTTGATCATG
>NC_052108.1:4676545-4722098 GCF_012273895.1 Zerene cesonia
CTTTTTTTTTTTTTTTTTACAATGTCAATTTATTTTTAGGCAATATGTACTGTAAAGAATAAATAATAAAATAATAATATTATAAATTTGTTGTATTGAAATAATCAGCATTACTCGCTTTCCGTCTGCTCCTTCACTCGCGTAGGTAGTCAAAGTTATTCCCAAGCGAAAGATATTATCTTTTACCACGATAAAAGTAGCATTTAGCACTAGAAAGTAATACGGGCTACTTTTACCGCGATCTGTAGACCAATTTTGTCTGAAGTTAGGAGGCTAGAAAGCTTCCTATCTCTAGACACAAAACCCTTATCATAAAATCGCTCCGTTGTGACATGAAAGAAACTATAACATTATAAGTGAGGATACTGATATATATTTTCTTTACAAAATTACGAAGAAATATAATCAAAACATAAATAAATCCAAACTTTCTTTCAGCTAAGGATCCCAAATAATATTTTCCTTATGGTCGTAATTTAAATACGGTGTTGGCAATTGCAAAATCTAGTATCGATAACGATCAGATTGATTGTATAAATTCATGATCGGATAGTTTACAAAGCGTTTTAAAATTCCAAACATGAACTATTGTTGAAGAATTTACTGACCTGGCACGCGCACTGTTTGCAATTCTTGGCCTAAAACTGAATACCTATGAGCATATTGATTGAGATTTTTGAATTATCTAATAAATGAATCGTAGAAGGGAAAATGTCGATACTACCTACGTAGTATATAAATATATTTCATTAAGAGAATAAAACAAAGTCGCTTTCCGCTCTGTGTATTTATACATGCTACTATTTTTAAAGGATTTTAATGCGATTTTTTATCAATAAATATGATGAAAAACTATGAGATTATTAAGTTTGATGATTTATACGTGTATAAAATAAATTGCACTCGTACGAAATCAGCACGGGTTGCTAGTAAGCACTAAAATATTGCGCAACATATGTGTGCACAATATTTGATATGTGGAACATATGTACTACCTTGGAGTTCACATAAAATAAATCTTCAAAGGCTACATACTACATTATATATTGTTATTTTGTATAGAGATTTTTGTCGTGATAATTATAAACTAGAATATATTAATACAATTACCAATTCAGTAGATGTTATCTTTTCCCTAATGCGATACATAAACAGAAAATTTAACAAATTAAGGGCATAATTATTGTTATAATCAATGTGGTGAGTACACATAGTTATCTATTATATGTTAATATTAAACACAAGATATTATAATAAGCATTATAAGAAGTTTTATTCATGACGCAATCCCGGAAAACGAGGTGGGAGAAAAAAATGGTTACAATAGCGTGACAAATACATTTCAAACCTAATTGTATCAAGATAAAATGTATGACATGTAAATAGAACATTGGAACAACAACAATGTTCTTAGGCCTATGCCTACGTTAAATTAAAAGTTATTGATATAAAATATTTCTTTATCATGACAATGATTTTGATTTATTTCTCAATAAAAAAAAGCTTGTTGTAGGTTACAACAAATTTTTATATCCACAAAAGAATTAGCAACCAAAGTCGAAATACAATAGTCCTATAATTCGGCTTACAGTACTATCTCCACTGAGTTACTTTAGATTGCATTTGTTAAGTACTGGCAAAATATTTATATCATATTGACTATTTTTATTATTAAGTGCATTATGAGATATTATTCTTAGTTTTATAGCATTGAAATGCTTTATAAATGAGAAATTTTGAGAGATTAGAAAGATAAGACTGCTTCATAAGATGTTGTGACTAACAAAAGTCATCGTCAAATAAATTAAAAACAAAACTTATTAATGAACGTAAAAAAACCAAAAGATATTTATATATTTATTTCACCATGACATCATCCAAAAATGCACTTACTGAAAAACAAACATATCAATATAGCATAGAACCTCTACTTCTTTTGAATTCAGTTAAAGAATAAATAACGTCTTGTCTAACATTCATTTACAATAGTTTCTGAACACAAATATAAAAAAAAACATCAGCAGTCGTTTCAATTGTATCAATAAGGAGCTTCCGTAATTTATCATATGACATATTTGTCACCATACAGAGCACATTGTATTTTGAAGTTCAAGGCTTGATTTTGTGTATATATAATATGAAGCAAGTCTAGCATCATCATAATCACACGGACAAGTTCAACAATGTTCTACAAATTGGTAAGCCATATAATGTTTGTGTTTTAGTTCTCTGAAATTCTCTTACTCAACTTCTTGTATAATCAACTGCGTCTGAACAATGAGTGGAATAATTATACATAATGCCCAGTTAATTGTTAATTAAACGATAATGAACGTGTTCATTAGAAATATTTTATATTGTATAGGTATGGTGTCAAATGAATGACGCTCAGTGCAGCGTTGAACTCTTTTTATTGAATCCTTTCCTTTGTATCACTTACTGCTGTCGTTTTATTTGTCAGAACTCTAATATTGACATCGATTTCGTGTTGAGTGATTGAAAAAGACAACAGATACTTCAATGTGGTTAAATAAATAATTAGTGAATATGATTATTAAGCGAAAATACGTAGTCGAAAATTATTATATTACTAATTATTGATTTCATTAAATATGATTACAAGCAGATTTCTTATTTATATTCAAAACAATGTAATGGAATTAGGTATTTATTTGTGTCTGAATGTGCACATTTTTTGCTTGTTTTAGGTAATTTAAAGTGAGTACATTTTATTTCAGGTTGTACTCTTTGCTCTGTTCGCCATGGCTCTGGCGGCACCAAACCCTGCTCCATCGCCACAACTGCTCACATACACCGCTGGCCTCGACTACTTATATCCCGGTTCAGTGCCCTCCGTCATCTCACCATACAGCGCTCTCTCTCCTTATGCATACGCAGGGTATCCAAACTATTACGTGCGATAAAATATCAGATCTATTTCAAGTACTTGACACTGTTAACTAATATTTAATTATGAGCAATTAATAAATCATTTAACAAAAAGTGGCGTTTTATTATTTTTCTATAATTGTAAGAAAGCAAAGATGTAGGGTTCGTTGTTGTAATCTCAGGAACAACTAGACTGAAATTGGATATGTTCATGAGTCTTTCCATTTGAGTCTTTGTCCATTTGCCCTATGCCCTTTCTATGTTCTTATTCTCTTATATATATAACTGTTAAAATGTTTATTAGATATCTAACAAAAATCAGATTTAATAACTTAAAAATAGCAGTTACAATGCCTAGCCAACTAAGCAACAAATTAAGAAAGTCATTAATAATAAGACCTTAAAAAATTTATATATTAATGTTCAACTAGAAAAGATAAACAAACATTTGAATTTAAAAAAACTTAAAGTTATAATTTACAGTAAAAACAGCAACAATATATTTTGTTGTGAAGAAAAACGTTATTTACATATATACATTTACAATAATATCTGGTAACTGGTACATGAATAGCTCTTGTGAAACGTGTAACCACAGATAACATAACGCTGGTATAACTAATTTGCAACACGAGTAACTACCGAAAAGCGTAAGCGGAACTCATTGTGTTATGAAAAATTAATCAGTAGGTAACTTAATAACTACCCGAATGACTAGAGATTGTTTTCGTATTTTCTGAAATAGGTTGTACAGGCGATTAAAAATCGGTCAGGTACGAGTCGTACTCGCAACACAAATATTCTACAATTTATAGTTTATTACACTCGTAGCGGCAACAGGAATACATCATCTCTATAAATTTCAACCATTTATCGCAGTTCATGAGATACAGCCTGGTGACAGATGGATGGACAGACAAACAGATAGCGATGTTTAGTCCTTTGGGTGTGGAACTTTAATAAAGGTAATAAAATCTATTTTTGATAGTGGCGTAATTAAAAAATATGTTATCTGTTTTAAATAAAACATTATTTTAATAGTAAATTTTTTCTTTATCCATAATGACTTAAGTTAAATGAATGTGTTTTAAATTGTAAATATAATCAGCTTCTCATCATTACCACTAGAGGGCACATTAGAATGCAGTGATATTTTCTATCTCGAAACGATTGCTAAAATTATTTTTTAATAAATAGTACAATTTCCGGAAAGAGTAATTTTTTTTAAGATATGTATGCCAGTATACACACTTCTTTCTTCTTAATTACTTTTTTAGCTTCTCTTATAATCGTTAATTACGTGTAAGTTACTGTATTTGTTTATCAGAGGCCTTCTTAATCAATGCTCGATAGTAAATATTATAAACTCTACACTTTAACTTAGACTAACAGTCTATCATTAGGTACAAAACATCTTTATTTACTTGATTATAAACAAAAACACCACTCTCACAAGTTTATTAACAACATAAATAACGACGAAAAATGCATATGATATGTTAATGATTTTAGAATAATGAAGAGTGTCGTTCGACACGTAGCGGCGGATCTATTGAAATTACAGTCTTGCAGCATGTACTTGTTAAACTTTTAAGGTTTAGAACTAATAATCGTCGCGACAAACATGTAGCTACTATAAAAATAATGATACATACCTATATTCGTCACGGGTCTGTTTATAATTCTGAGCATTTCAATATGGAACAAAGGCTACCTAATTGTTGATGTAGTCCTCGTCTCGCTACGTTTTTCTGTGCTCATAATTTACATTGATTCCCAATGAGATCTTTTGTAGTTTTTTTCTGTTTTGTTACGATTCATTTCAAGGACACGGTTGATGTATAAATGTTTCTAAAATCATAAAAATAAAGCAGTATCGCTGTGAACCCAGTGGACAGAAGGATTACTACCATTTCAAAAACTTATTAAAAAAATGTTCGCTAAATTGGTGAGTCAATTTTAATTTTATGACATAAGTTTTAAAGAGAAAAATATTTACTTAAATTTATTTATTTTTATTGTAAGCGGTGTTAGAAGCATTTAAAAATATTTTGAGATAATAGAAAAATTACATTTGTTTTTAAATTACCCAAGTACGGGTACAGTGATGATGTAAAATATTTGAGATTTTATTTTATGTATTGCTTTATTGTATTGTTAAGTAGTGTCTTAAATAGTTTAATCAAAGCTCAATTGTGAATTCATGTTGTATGCATGTTTTTTTTGAATCATATGTATTTGTTATTTTTTTTAGTAGGTGTTATGTGGATAAATATGGGCTTTTGGAGTGGTATTATAGCGTTATTATTTTAAGTGTAATTGCAACGGTTAAGATTAATTTTTATATAATATTGAGCAGTAATCAATCTACCATAGATTGATTTTTGCTCAATGCTAAGTACCTATTGTACATATTTGTGTATAAAGACATTTGTTATGAACAAGTATAAATAAAATATAGATATGAGGTTTGAAATTTAATTGTTTTCAGATCATACTTTTCGCCGTGTTGGCTTTCGCTATGGCTAGACCCCAGCTATATTCCGGTTATGGATACAACGGTTACTCGGCTGGCTACCCCGGGTACTACGGCGGTTACTCAGGCTACGCAAACCCGTTGGCTTACAGCGGCTATGGGGCCTATGCGGGGTCGCCTTACAGCTATGGTTACGGTTATTATTAAAGAAATTATAGACTAGGGTTAAATAACGAGCAAAACTTTATATAGTATGATTGTCAACTACGTTACAACAGTTTATTGAATGTAAGATTAAAAGAAAATTGCCTGAAAAATATTATATTGTGATATCTATATTTGTATTTTGTTTTATTTAATTTCCTGTTATAACTCAAAATTTTGATGTAAATTCTTGAGACTTCAGTTAATACTTTTTTTTATTTTAAACATAGAGAAGCGCACTAACATTATTTATTTAAAAAATACTGTCACGCGACAAAGACGCGGCGAAAAGACGACTTTATCGCTCATTATCAGATACATCAGATAAGCTACGCGGGTTACTGTGAAAGAGAACATATAAAATACACAAATACATAAAGGAATTTTATGAAAGAATATATTAATTAATACTCATTTTAAGGGAAAGCTAAGACGTAGGAAAAGCTAAGTTATAAACGTGTGTATATAAAAAGTTAGAAGTATTTAACAGTGGTGTCTCGGATACCTTTGTTATTTTAGACAGCAAATAAATAAAAGCGCTGCTATATAAATTAAAAAATGTCGTATTTATCATTTATTGAAACATTTTTGTTACATCTTGGTATACATAATGTCATACAAATACATATTTATAATTTTCTAGGCATGTTCTTACAAAACTCGTTGCGATTGCGATATTTGTGGAATGTTTAAACCTATTATAAATCTATAGTCTTAGCTGTTGCAAAGTATTTTGTTCTGTTATAAATATTGAATGAACATATTATGGCGTGTTTATGATAATACTGTATCGTGTTATTCATATGTGT
The DNA here is from genome assembly GCF_012273895.1 of Zerene cesonia. Classification (NCBI taxonomy): domain Eukaryota; kingdom Metazoa; phylum Arthropoda; class Insecta; order Lepidoptera; family Pieridae; genus Zerene; species Zerene cesonia. The sequence continues at coordinate 4,682,924 of NC_052108.1, forward strand.
CGGTTAATTTCTATTTCGTGGATTTAAAGATTTTTTTTATCCGATGTGGTCATAACAGAAATAATTTAGACAAAAAATGTAATTTATTTTTTAAGTGTGCCATTTTATCATATAAATATTTAGAATATTTATAAACGCGAAAGTATGTTCAAACGCATAGAATGTATGAACGTGTGTTTGATACTCATTCAGGTGAAAACCACTGAACGGATTTCGATGATGTATCTTATGTCGTAGATTTTAATTGTTACAAAATAACTAAAGGCCAGGATAGCACATAAACTAAATAAATATTTGCTTTTGTCCGGAGTTCGACCCTGGGTTAAACCGCACGGCACAGCTAGTTAAATAATAAACTTCAGTTATTGTTTATAACTTACTAAATTTAGTATAAATACATTTAAACCATTTAGTTCGGTAGGTACATATATTATAAATAAGATCCAGTAAGTGTTTATTCAATTAAATGCAGGGATAAGTAAAATTTTAAATTTTAAATTATTATATGAATAATAAAATACAGAATCTCATTTTAAAGTGTGATATGATTAATCATATATTTATTAAAGTAAAACGAATCCAATAACATCTAAAAAGTATAAAGTTTAAAAAAATTATTCGTTAAAACAGAGAATAAACACATAAAAGCCCATAACTTATTCGCGTATTGTCCTTCTTCAAGTAAGGACAAGATCGTGTAAATTATTATAATGTACCGAGCTTATTTAAATTACACATTTGAAATAAATTAAAATTGCACAACTAAACAATCCACTTTTGGTCGTGACAAGATTTTCCTTTGGTAAAATAAATTTTATTCTTTGAGCTTACTTTCAAAATTCGATTCCGCTTGATTGTTTTTATGCACGCGATATGCAAACATAAAATTTGTGTTTTAATGTAAGCATCTTTGCATTTGACGAATTTCTTAAATTATATTAAACATTTCTACATATATTTTAATGCTTGTGTATTTTTATTCCAGTTCCAAAGAGAATACAAAACATATTATTACTTTTATAACCTCCAATTATATTGAGCTTCGCATAGATTATAAATTTATGTTTTATGTCGCATATGTTCATTGTTTTCAATGAGAGAACATGTCATATTGTTTCGAATCAACGTGTTACATATATAGCATACATGCTTTATGATTATTTAAAATTCAAATACATACAAGCCTATTTTGAACGCTTTTCCTTCATATCTTAAATTAGCTATGCTATTAATAAAAAAAGAACATTCAACATTTTCTTTACCTTTATCTGATTATGTCGATGATAATTTTTTTACGCGATGTGAAGCGAAGAAATAATAGAGATAAAGCAATTAGAGACCATATACGTTAGTATCACTTCTAAGCAATTGAATATATTACGATAATTAATCTTACACGCGAACAAATATTGTATAGTAGATATTTATGTGTATTAAATATGTATGATTTGCTTTTTACTTTATTCTTCGTCCTGTAATTATAATTAATGCGCGGACGTTATTGATTGCTCTAGATTCTAGAATAATATTTAAATACAGACTAGCTAGTCGACCTAGCCAGGCTAGGAACCGATTGTTCAATAATCGCTCCAAAAGTGATCAAATGCTTTGTGTTTGGGGAGGTAATCGCTAATAGTATACTAGCGTCTTGGATTCTGGGTTAAAACTAGGTGTCGATTAATTTAATGTAGCATGTAATACGCAATATAAATATTTTGGATATCTTCCAGACAAACTACGCAATTATTATGTAATCTGGTTCTATTCAAAAGCTCGCCACAACCAATCTTTCGGGAATTGTGGGAGATAAATATACCTTCACAGATGGAATAAATTATTTATTGCATGTTAATATTATTCTAGCTGTCGTCAAAAATGTAGTCGGTGTAAATAAATAAATATATGAAACAATAATAATTATCATTTGATACTATTATAAATTAGATCTAAGCAAAGTATCACAGGCCCGTATCTTTATTAGTTACTTTAACTATTATCACCACAAAAGGTCGACGAATGACTCGGTTTAGTTGGATTTAAATGAAAACAATTCAAAAAGGAAAAATATGAAGAAAAATATACGTACATACTTTGGGTAAGGTTCGCAGATGTGAGAGAGTTGTTTGGGATGTTTAACATATTTACAATCACAAGAGACAGAAGGTATTCGGGCTTTCCGGATGGCGAAATATGAAAAAAGCATATAATCATCACATCATATTTATTGAGATAGTATTCCCTTACATTATGAATGATTTAAGAGGGGTGCACCTCTCTGCCTGCATGAATTCTTCTGTGCTTTATTGTGCATTTTTATATAGCACTATAACAATAGTTGTATTGAAAAACAAACAATATAAAAACGAATCGTTGTAGACGCCACACATCCCGGTGGCATCATTTTGTTTTCTTTTAACTCCTTGCAGAAATCTTTCTTGAAGAAATTCATCTATAGGGAAGAATGAATATATTCCCGTACTATTCTCAAAAGTTTATCAAAGAATCAGTTTTAAGTTGTTATAATTAATCGATTTAGTCTGGTAAAAGTTAACAAATATGCTTTAATGCGTACACTAAATTATGATTTCGTCAGATATATTGCAATTTCCCTGTACAGAACCCTTCGCAATTGCAAATTAAAACCGCCTAATGCGGATACAATTATTTACATAGTGATTTGTTAGTACATCGAATAGATTATGGCATCGAAGATCAAGGACGGTTATCACAACTGTCTGAGGCGTGGTCAAGCATGATCTATATAAAGTAAAGCGATCGTTTCATAACCATCACTTGAGAAATCTCATCTGAACTCAAACAAAATGTTCTTCAGAATCGTAAGTATTTTATTTGTTCAATACATACTAAGAGCGTATTTAATTTTTTATAAGATTTTTTTAATACCGTGTATTATATCGTCAAATGCACCTTTTTCAAAATGAGTTTTGTTAATCAGACAGGCTGGTTAAGGCCCTGATGAAAAAAAAAAAAACATTTACGTGCAGCTGCGATTTCTTTTAGTTATGGTTTGGTGTTTAGTAGTGAGCACACTTTTTCTTTTTTTCTTTCTTTTATTGTAGAGCAAAAATAATAGCGGCTGAAGTTCTTTGATCACAGCATTGAAAACAATATGCATAAAAGGCATCTTTTAGAACTTAATATTATCTGTAACGATTGGTCAAATCATTGCATAGCCATATTGCCATTATTTTTTCAACATTTATTACTTACTACCTATTCACTTTTTTTAACATTTAAACTATAATAATGCGAAGGGTCCATGAATGATATTTTATAACAAAATGTAATATACAAAAAACATAAAAATGCGGGTTGGTAATAGCCTGAAATTATATTACTCACGTTTGCGTTTACCCCATACCACTCATCGGAATATTTTTGAGTGAAAAAATTAAATCTTTTTATTTTCGGCGCAACTAAAATTTAATAAAAATTCTTCAGCTATCGGGTAATTGATTTATACTGATTTAATATTTGCATAATATTACACAGACATTCACATGTAGATTATATTGAACTTTGAAAGACCTCGTAAAGTCATACTTGATAAATAATTTTAGATGTAGGCAAAGAAGGATTAAATCTCGAGTACTTGATGCCTTTTATCTGTCCGATTGCCCTTCAGACTCACGTAAAAATAAACATCAATTTCACTCGTATATTTTCTTGGATACATACACTTTATTTATATTTACATTACCAATACGTGATACAAGAAAAAGTAAACTCCGTGGAGGAATTTTTGGATGTATAAAAACAAAATTATAAAAATTTATTTTATTAGGTGAACACAAATCGACTGCCCAAATTACATTATCAGATATTCAAACACAATTTGAAAATTACGGGGAATATTTAAAATTTTATTCAAATTCAACAACACGACATATACATATGGTACCATCACCAAATTTTTATTATGTAGTAAAAAAATTATTAGTTGTGTTTATATTAAAAGTATTTAAAATATTCAAGCATTTATCAAGTGATTTATTGATAATTACTATTGCGAATTATGTTTAACATGCAGTAATTAATACATTTGTTTCATTTTCAGCTCGCTTTCTTCGCTCTCGTGGCGGTGGCGTTCGCTAACCCCAAACCAGACCCTCAGGTTGTTGCCTACACCGCCCCCGCTGTGGTTCCTGCTGCGTACTACACACCTGGATTTGTCCCCACTGCCTATGCCGCCGCGGTTCCTTACGCATACAACTATTTCATTAAATAATTCCACATCAAGAACTTTACATTTCTACGAAAACCGCTTTACTATCCTTTTTTTAGCACATTCATAGCTTTATTTTTGTAAAATATGTTTCGTTTCCACCAAATCGACCCGAGCGCGATAATTGACTTCGTTGTGCCAAAAGTATTAATAAAATGATAGAACAATAATTTGCTTTTTTATTTAAACCTACCAATATTTCACACTTGTTGTGTTTACTTTTTTTAAGATTTACTAAAATACACAAAAGTTATTGAAGTAGAAAATACCGTGTTACAAAGAAGTGAACTATAAATTCTGCATAAGTTCCAGTAGATACATAAAAACAACTGACACACTTATAATAAACAATACATACCAGTTATGAAAATTGCAAGATCTTATTTTAATTTCAAATGTTTGCATTAATGACAAAATGCCTGTATAGTTGTCATTGTATTTATGTAACGTTTGTTGTTTATAACATAACTATAATATTATAGTTGAATCTATGAAAAGGTCTATAAACATAATCTAGTAACACACTGATATTTTTTTTATTTCATAGATTGATAATACAATGAAGAATATGTAATATATATAATATTTTGCTTTCCTTGCCATTCCTCGTTGGAATACTAAGTTTTTACATTTAATTTGCATGTTAGGCATGAAAAAATGTACACAAATACGTCTTACTTACGTATGTCGTACATTATTGTAGCATTATGTTAATAATGCAATTATATAAGTGGCCGTTACTGTGTATTTCAAAATTTACATATGTAATATCCACCAACACATTTTCAAAAGAATCTATATTTTTTTCAGCAAAAAATCCACAACATTTTATTGTTACTTATATTTAAGCTGCTATTGCGTGTTAATGAAATACACCAGTTATGAGTAAATTATGCGGTAATGTTATTGATAAATAATCATATGGCCATATTGAAGTACCGGTTTAAATAACTAGTATTGAACCTGGCAATGGCCATATGACAACTGCTAAACATCAATTGAACACAAGAAATTACAATTTCATGTATGCCTCCTTTTCTGTTACGGAAATTAATTAAGCTTTTATTAGTTGACATTTTAGTCATATGTTGTATCTCCGTAGTTTTCCTCATCATTTAGTGACCAATGAACTATATCATATACTAAGGTCTTCTGGTTTCTACCCTATCATGTGAATTGTGAAATTAAAATAAATCTAAATGTAGTTAGGGAGCAAATCCATAAAAAATCTCAAGTTTATAGATGTTCTCATAAGAGAATTAAAATTATAAAAATATATAAAACATTTATTTGATTCTAACATAACAGTAGTTAAGTAATAACATTTAACGTGAAAATATAATATGTAATTACGTCGGAAAAAGATTCTATTACTGTGTGTGGTTCTTATTAGTTTCTGTAGTACCAGTCGGCTGCATACGCATAAGGCAAAGCGTACGGCAGAGTTAATGCAGAGCTGACGGCTGGAGCATAATCTTGGTAACTCAGTGCTGAACCGTAAGAGTATCTGTAGTCGGAGACTGAAGCGTATGGTACAGCAGCTATTGATGCGACGGAAGATACAGGTGCTGCTAGTGGTGCGACTGGACCCACTGATGCAACCAGGGAAGTGGCCGCTGGAGCTACGAGAGCCGCTGATGTCAAGGGCGACGATATATAGCCATTGCTTATATAAACTGCTGGGTCGGATGCTACTGCCGCTATCAATGCTGTAAGGGTTACCTAGAAAACATTTGTCTTTGTTAATTTATACGACATTTCAAAATGCAAAAAATTTAAAAATATCGAGTGTTACTTTCAATATAAATCCAACATTATTGTAATGGAGCTAATGAATTATTAAAGGATTCGTTAAGGAAGGTCATTGGTATACACAATCAAAAGTATTTAGGAATATTGTCACATTTATCTTTTAATATGCACATTTTCTACTGCACAATTAATATAAAAATTATTGTCCATGTATAATTATGTCCATTTTGGTAGTCATTTTTCAAACGTATTCTTATAACGATTCTGAAAAATAGCATTATAATGCTATTAAAAAAATGTTATAAGAATTACTGTTATTTAATTTCAACGGCTTTTTAATTTATTTCAATAAGTTATTAGAAATAACAATCAACATTCAGTTCATTAATATTATCAGTGGCAAATAAGTTCAATATAACCATATAATATATTTATGGTAATAGTAGTTACTCTCGATCGTATAATTATTTAAAAAAACTGAAAAATCTTACCAGTGTAGAAAACATTGTGAAACTGAAAGCTGTCTTCACCGTCTGCTCCAACGGTTAACTGATGGACACTAATACATTCTAGCTTATATATTTTGGGCAGACTTAATAGGAACAAAGTGATGAATAGACTGACAGTTGTTTATGTGGATTTGTGAATTCTATTGCCAAGGCCTTCGTGAATGGTTTTCCCGTAAACAAAAGAATATATAATATGATATGGCAAATATGGTTGAACTAAAGTATTCGAAATCATCTTTTCTCTAACGACCTTGTGGTGACATAAATGCTTAAGAACTAGAGTTAAATTGCAATGACCGACGGACAGACTAAACAATTATTTGAGTAATTCATCCAACGGTACGCATTTATATTTTTAGTATTTATTCTCGACATTGGAAAGGTTAAGGTTATGAATGAAACATTTCAAATTGTCTATGTTTGTTTATTTTTTTTTCAATTGCGTATTGTTTTTAAGTAGGAGTTGAGCACGCTTCATGAATTAGTATCCCTGATGCGAGCTGGTGTGTATGTACTCCACACTTACATACGATGAGAAGGAAACCGGAGGGCCGTTTCCTTTTTCTCACCCTTCCCTATCTATTCCTTCTATCCAGGCGTCAATCTTTTTTTTATCCCTTTCGCCTTAAAACGGGTAGCACATTCGCAGAGGCACTACCTTTGCGAATGCTCATGAGCGGTGGTGATCGCTTACCATCAGGTGAACCACCAGCTCAGTAGCCTGCTTATTGCATAAAAAAAAATATATATATATATCTCATTGTTCAATGTGATTTAGTTTCTACTGCGTTATAATAATATAATAAATATTTGGTATAATATTGAATACAAATTAAGCAATTTTTTTTTGTCGGTTTCAATAAACTACACAATTTACTCGTTTAGATTTGGGGTCAATAGACTTTAGAAATTGGGTTGTCTGGTGAAAATCGGGAGACGTTGGAATTGTACCTCCAACTGTTAAGTAATCTGTGTTCGTGCCTCGAATAGTAGGTTAAAGCTGTCTGTTCTGTATTCGACCTCTTTCAGATTATTTCGTTTTTATTTAATCGGGCTTTTCATGTGACAGATTTAATGGTCTTGAAAGCAATGAAGTGGCATTTTACGAATAAAATGTCAATTGTTTTTTTTCGATTTCTTTTATCAATTATAATTTTTATCACATATATTGTTGCCATTATTTACGAACAAGATACTTATTATTCTTGTCGTTTATTAAATTGTAGAAGGTCATGTCAGGTTAAATAAAAGAAAAACATATTTGGCATAATTTATTAGCCTAATTGCAGTAATCACATTACATTAAATAAATTCATCAAGCCTCGTATCATGTCCGGGTCATTCAAACGTAGTACGTGTAGGGTGCGGCGTAGGTGTAAGCGGAGTATGCAACGGGAGAGTAGGCGCTGTAGGCGGAGTAGGCAACTGGCGCAGTGTAGGCAGCGGCTACCGGCGCGGTGTAGGCAGCTGCTACAGGTGCGGTGTATACCAGGGGCTTGGCGGCGGCGAACGCCAGCAGAGCAAGGAAGATCAACTGAAATAATAAAAATATCAACTGTAATAATTGATGAATCAAACAAGCGAATAGATATAAGTATTACACCAGCTATGATTATATACATTTATACGTAGAATAAAGCTTAAAAATATCCGCATTACTTATTATGACAGCCTTTATTGATCGATCAATTTTTTGTAACTTGAGAACGGTTAAACAGATTTTGATGATATCTGGTTTTGTCTACGTTTAAATTACGATACTTACTGTTAAAAAATACATTTAAATAAACATTCTATTTTTTTTGGAGTCGGTTTAAAATTCTAAACATATATATATATATATATATATATATATATAATAACAAATACGGGCGGAGCGGAGGCGAGCGAGAAACCGCGTAAGTCCGTATCCCGTAGGAATATCGGTATAAAAAGTGCCTATGTGTTATTTCAGTTGTCCAGATATCTACGAAGCAAAATAGTATTATTATTCACCAATAGATGTCAGGAAAAAAAAACACGAATAAAACACGAATATGACATTTTCTAAAAAAGATTCCTAGCTAGATCGATTTATCGCCCCCGAAACCCCCTATATACTAAATTTCATGAAAATCGTTGGAGCCGATTCCGAGATTCCAATTACATATATATACAAGAATTGCTCGTTTAAAGATATAAGATACATATGAATATAAAAAAAATATCTAGATTGAAACTCAGTGCGTAACGAATGAGGGACTTGTGCTATTTTCATAAAGTTAATCATATCGGATACACTATTAGTACGCACGGTAGGTATTATTATTATTGAATCCTATTAGACCTTTTTAAGTTTAAACTACAAATTGACACAAAAGCACTTACGTATTTGAGCATTTTGATTGATTGTTGCAACTGTTCACAGAACACTGATTGTTGTGGAGTATCCCGCTAGTATATAAAGGACAGTGGTGACACCCGATTCTTGGCTCCACTTGGGCACTTTGCAAGGACAACCGATCAGGACTCGCACGCGACTTGAATAAACTTAGATTGCACATCATTGTTTTCTTATACATGGTGTTTATTATACATTTAATTGACCTTTGCTCAAGTTATTTACTTGAAATAAATTTGATATTAGTTGTAATCAAAAATTTTTTCGTTTTATTAGTTTTATGAGTAATCATACCATGAATGAAGGTATATTGAAGTTTACTAAGATAGTAACAATATTGGGTAAATCAAAACTCAAATAAATTTACATATAACCTACAGTGAAAGTTTATGAGCAACAGAGCCGTAACCGTAAACGTTCACGTCTATGGAGATTAAATATAGATAATAATAATTATTGTCACTATAACGTAACAGAACATGTCTCCTCTTTTGACTTTAAAGAAAATATTCACACATATTATTTAACATCTACATTCATGACTTTTACGAATTACAGGTTTTAACCACAATATAAAATAAAAAAGCTAAGCTTTGGTTAGTTACCTTTTTTTAAATAGGTCTCTTTCTAGTTTTATTTTGTATCTATTTTGGAAGTGAGAGAAATAAATGAAAAATACGTTATATAATTAAACATAACCAAATGAGGAAATTATCAACTCTAATTTATATTTAATTAATGAACACCCTGTTTATTTACAATTCTTCTAATAGTATCAAACGAATCTAACAAAGCGTAGAACATTCGAGGCGTACGGAGTCGCATTCAAATTAATGTACATCCTTAAAGTGTGACGGATATTAGGACACGAACTTGAACTTGACATTCAAGGTTCAACGAGTCCTCACTATATATATATACTGTTAACTTCACAATAACAACAAATATACCGTAAGTATATTGGATTTGGTTATTTAACCAAGTAACGACATTCTAACAATGAAAAGCTTGAACTTTTAACATAACACATGACATGTTATTTTTTTCATATAATCATTTACACATTTTTAGAACTATTTATACATACAGCTTTTCGACCGCTGCTACGCTTGCATAGATAAAGCAAAAGACAGCTAACAGTCCCGGGGTTTTATCCTAATAGCCCGATTCAGAAGGATTTCTGGGATAAAAACTATCCTTTGATATATAACTCGGTAAAGTTTTTAAGTTCTAGCGTGAACACGTGACATTCGTTCTACTTACATTCTTATATATATTATTGTTAGGAATTTTAACCATCGGTTTGATACTCAGTCATATAATTAAGATCGATCTAAATTTACAATAGTAATACATTTAACTTGTACCAAACAAGCTAGAAGTTATGAATCATGTAATATCAGGAAATTAAATAAAATGGAAAAGTTCCGTGCATAACTCGTTCATATAGCTAGTTTACTTCAAAAGCCTCTGACCTTTAGCTGTCAATATACGTGTAAATGTCGTGTTAAATATGCTTAAATGAGTTTTCAGGCCATTGATTGTCTGCAGGGAACGTGACGTCAGTGACACAACTTCGTCCAAGTGAATTCCTTAAACATTGTTGTATGATGTCACCTATGCCTCAGCACCCTATTGTTGTTTGTTTAAAATAGAACTTGCCAAACGTTACGTACTAAAATTTTGTTGATTTAATTATTGGGAAAGATGAGTCAGACTCTAGGAAGATAGTCTTCTACAAAGTAAATATTTACTTGTTGTTCTACGATTGATGTAAGTACATTTTTATCAGTGTTCAATGAAGTTGTTAATATGCATATCAATTCATTACAAAACGATAGGATACAGATACAGATATTCATACACAAGACGGTGACACAACATTATTATTATATTTTTTAATTAATACGTATTAATCATAATTTATTTCTCTGTTACAATAATATAATAAGTCATTTTAATACGTGGATTTCAATCACGTTTTTAAAATCGTTGAAGCGACGGAACGAGTCTAATGGCACGCATAGACAAATGATATCCGTTTCTCATCTATTTGTTTTCTATAAACATTTAGTTAATCCAGTTCAGTCAATCCAGTCAAGAAAGAATTCCAAATTTCGAATCGTGCTGAAATTGTTCAAAATGATATTTAAAATAAAGTAGGTATCAAAATTCCCCGTCAATGCGGTACGTGGAAAAAGTAATTCGTAAAAGGTCATAAAGTATGTTTTCCGCGGTTTTCACCGAAATTTTAATTTTATAAATACATTTTCTTCAAATCAAAATAGTAAAGCATTCAATTTTAAAAGAATTATCAATATCTGTATTCCTCAGAGTCAGCGTTTTTGAGATATAACGATTCAAAAATTTTTTACATGTAACCAACTCGATTTTGATCCTCTTTCAAATGACATATTTAATTCAAACTTTGAACGGCAATGAAGGCTCCGCGACAATATAATATTTAATTCCATAAGCTTAACTTATATTTTTGATAAGAATTTTAAATAATTTCCTTACATATATTTTGTATAATACAAGTGAGACAGTTTAGTTGATTCTGTCAGTAAATCGTGCTAAAATACACGTTTATTATTATCTAGTAGATTATTCATATTTATTGTTATACTTATAATATTATGAATGCAAATATTGTGTTTTAAGGAAAAAATGTATCCACATCTTTGTGATATTTTATTTTTGATTGTTTTTGAACAATTTTACAAATTTTCAGATAGATGGAAAAATTGCAACTTTCTTCTTATTTCTATCCTATCCTTTGAAAATTCTATTTTGCGATCTTTTGTGACATTTGCTTACACGTGATGATATGATTGATGAAAGCAATAGCAGAGGATAGAGATAAATGAAATAAAAGCTGTTTCAAATATTTAATACACTTAATTGATATTTTTGAATAAATTCGTTAATTTGATGAAATGATTATGTGATAGTTCAGATAAGTTTTTATTACCAATAAAATATACCAATAATAACCGTCGTTTATAACCTATGAAAGACAATTTTATGAATTCCAAAAAAAAGGAAAATGAGATAAGTTTACATTAAAAAGCTCTTACATTTAAAAAAGCCAGATTTCACATGAGTCATTTATCTATTTTCTTTATCATATTCGATGATGATGATGATGAATAGGAAATCTAAATGGATTATTTTAAAATAACAAACGAGAAATAAAAACACCTTTTTGAGATAGCACAACCATATTTTATTTGTATCTAATCAGTTCTTCATTTCGTAGTTTACTTCAGGAATACTGGTGCTTTGTAAGCAGCGGATATAATTGGGGCAGAGTATGCAGCAGCAACTGGAGCAGCATAGGCGGCAGCAACCGGGGCAGAATAAGCTACTGGTGCTGAGTAAGCTGCAATACGGGCAGAATATGCGGTAGCAACGGGAGCAGCATAGGCAGCGGCAACGGGAGCCGTATAGGCAGCGGCAACAGGAGCTGTATAGGCAGCGGCAACAGGAGCAGTGTAGGCAGCAGCAACGGGAGCAGAGTAGGCCACCGCTGGGGCAACTACAGGTGCTGGGTAAGCCACGGAATGAATACCGGGCTTAGCAGCCACGACCGCGAGAAGAGCAGCGAAGATTACCTGAAAAAAGAAAAAAATCTTGTTTGTTTCTTTCATCTCTATTGTTCTTTCATTATTAATTACAAATTATAGCAATAAGTCAGATTTCAATAATTCCAAACTATTGAAAATGTTAGGATTTTTGATAGACTGTGGCTTTCCTTTATTAGTCCAGGTAAAATATATTTTTAAAATCTTTTTGTAACTACTGTACTCACTTGTTTGAACATTTTGTTTTTGTTAGTTCTAGATGGGTAGTATCAAGAGAATGATGGTGATAGCAATTACGTTAACAGTTTAAATAGCAAGATCGAGGGATAAAATTATTCTCAACGTGGTCTTGGTTTGGTCGTTTGCTAACAGCAGAGAGCGACAGTGCTGCTACACATTCAAGACAAGCATCTTTGACGGGCACATGCAAAAGTGAGACAGTGAAAGATATAAAATAATAATGAGCGTAATCAGCTTACAGCTTCATTTAATCTTTATATACACGAATTTGTGGTTAAATGTAATTATTTGAATGAGTAAATTAAAAAATAAAAATTATAACGAAAAATTATTTGTCAGTAACATATTTAATATTTTAATGTATTCAAATGAAATTTATTAACCTTGTAAATATTTTTCTACCCATTTTCGTCAGTATGCAATACTAGCTGCGGCCCGCGGTCTCACCCGCATAAGTCCGTGTCCCGTAGGAATATCGGGATAAAAAGTTATCTATATGTTATTCCAGTTGTCTAGCTATCTACGGACCAAATTTCATTGCAACCGCTTCAGTAGTTTTTGCGTGAAAGAGCAACAAACACACATACCTCCTTACAAACTTTCGCATTTATAATATTAGTAAGATTTTGCGATCTTGATATCGAAATGTGTGAGACATTTCGATATCAAAGATCGTTATTACGTAGTTTACAATTTAACGTATTTTTTTTAATTGATTTTACACTAATTAATTTGTTTTGAATGTCTTCATGATTACTTAGTATACTAAATTGTACACTCTCGATTACCTCGTCCAACTCTGCATGCAAGGCTCACTCTACGCATTGCGTCAGGGGTCACTCTGTGCGTGTCTGGGTTACAACTTACGTTACTACTGTTGCACAGTGGAGGTCAATGTGCCGATTTAATGTGGATCTAGGCGGGTTACTCATTGTTCTTGATGTTTTGTGATGATATGCTACAGGTTGTCATTATTTGTTATGAGAAAAATATTGCAATTTTATATACCTTTTAATTATTTATATCACAAAGTAATTTTAATTTTAGTTTAGTTTTATTTAATAATATGATACAACTATATTTTATTAAAAAAATGAAGTCCGTGGCCCCTAATGGGGTATGGGGCAGTTAATGTACATCTGTTTCATTGATCAATTTTTCTTTAAAGATTACCTGCGGGTTATTGAAATTCTGAGACATATTATTTTTTGGGAGTCCCCACCGGGAATCGAACCCAGGACATGAGCGCACTACGCTCATAGATTAATCTAAACAGCATATATTTTATTTAAAGGTTGCCTCATGGGTAAAAAAGATTGTACATTTTACAGTTTATATGGATGTAAAACGAAAACTATGATGTATATTTTGATAAATTGCCATGATATATAGAAAAAATTGTATTAGAACCTAACAAAATCGAAAACAAACTGCTTTCCATTTCATTTTTAATGATATTCGTTTAAAATTAAAAAATTCTTAAATTAAAAAATTATAAAATTCAAAGCAGTGTTTGACATTTATTTTCGAAATATTACTGACTTTTCATATATACTATAATTTAAAATTCCAATTTGAAACAGAATCTACAAATCAAAATTATATAGAAAATTCATTTATAATTTATTTCAGAAAATTGAATGTGCTCCACGATAGTGTACCTTTAGATTAATTTGATCAAGTAGTTTGTACTAAATATAATTAAAATAAGTCAAATCCCTTTAGTTTATAATAAAAACTATATAACATTATTAATTAATTTAATTTTTAGCGTTTTACAATAACAAATATACACACGTAACGATGCATATTGTAGAGTTTCTGGGTGACCACAGATTAGTAATTCAAAGAGTTCTCTCCCTCGAAGGCCAGACTCACAAACGCTTACTAGCCTTCAATTTGTTGACTATAAAGAGCCAATTGTTGAATCAACGATATTATTCGATTATCAGACATCGATAACACACAATCAAAATGTTTAAGCTAGTAAGTATTCACTAGTCGTTTAAAAATGTATATCTTACATTCATAATCTTCTTGTTTTGTGTTAATTTAAATAAAGCAATAATTCTATTTTTATAGTAAAAAGTGCTTCTAATTTTTTATGTATTGACACCTAGTCATTAATTTTCTTTTTTTTAAAGTTCTTGTTCGCCTGCTTCCTGGCCGTCGCCGCCGCCAAGCCTGCCGTCGTGCCTGTGGCGTACACAGCAGCGTACACCGCTCCCGTGGCAGCCGCGTACACGGCTCCCGTCGCAGCGGCCTACACCGCTCCCGTCGCGTACTCAGCGTACACCGCGCCTGTGGCCTACTCCGCTTACAGCTACGCTTCCCCGTACGCCGCTTACTATCTTCGTTGATAATCTCAACAAAATATGGACTCGAAAACCGACATTCAGCAAATATGTTATTAAATGAGTGAACCGTTTAAAATCTTGTATTATTTAAAACAATAGCGTTTGAGCATATTAAGATAAATAAAATATTAAAAAGTTTTCAGATTACACTTAATACATTTTCTGTAAGTTCATCATAATATTCCTTTATTATTATACTATTAACTCCATACACATAATAGGTACTTAATTTAGTTATAAACTGTTTTTGAGGATCCCTTGTCTAATGTATACCTACACAAATTTACATAATATTGTATGATGTATGATATTTAACAAAAGAGTCACATGAAAAGCAATATTAATATCAACATTATTATACCTACACCTACAAATATAAGTTAGATACAATATTTGGTAAATTAATAATTTTAATTACAGTAATTTCTTAATTAACTATAAACGTAATTTTACTTTAATTTTTTATACATACATGTGCTTCACTGATAAACGAGACAGTTCAAGGATGTGTATTGTGTGATATAATCATACTAGCTGCGCCCCGCGGTTTCACCCGCGTAGGTCCGTATCCCGTAGAAATATCGGGATAAAAAGTTGCCTATATGTTATTCCAGTTGTCCAGCTATCTACAGTTTTTGCATGAAAGAGCAACAAACACACACACTTCCTAACAAAATTTCGCATTTATAATATTAGTAGGAAGGATTATTGTAATTTTTATAAAAACCAAATATTGTCGTGATTTTTCCTAACTGTACAAGTTAAAAAAATCTCCATTTATTACAAATGTATGTTATTTTAAATTAGATATATACCTACTTATATTTTATTTTCACGATTTTATATAAAACTAAAAAGAAATCCTTAAAAAAACATTAATACGATGTTTTTTTACCTCAATTAAAGGGCTTTATTGCTGCATTATGAATAGATATCGTCATTATATGTTATACGAAACTATATATATAATGGTTGCTTTTCATTACATCGCATTAATCAAGAAAATTCATATTTTTAAACGACGAAAAGATGGAGGAGGTTTTATAGTAACTGCATTTTTTTTTGAATCGCTTGTAGCCACGCACACTTTTTGCTGAGTAGCTTAATTTAGATAAATATTACTTCATTGGATAACCCGAAGCGTAACATAATTCAATCAGTGTCTTGATGTAATCAAATGACTGAATGGTTCGTGACAAAGAACGAGCGTTTAAAAGGTAATATTTTTAATTTAACGAACTTAGTATATTTATTAAGAAACAAGAGAAACATAATAATATAATAATAATCTAGCATGCTTCGGCACGAATTGGGCCAATTCGCACCGGGGAAGTATCACACCCCCATCCTAAATCAGCGTCAAATAAAAGCATGTTATTGTATTTCCTTTTCCCTACGCTTCCCATTTCATTCCTTCTTTCCAAGGAATTATCCCCTTATCCCTAACCCCTTAAAAGCGGGGAGCGCATTCGCAGAGGTATAGTGCCTCTGCGAATGTTCATGGGCGGTAGTGATCGTTTACCATCAGGCGGACCACCAGTTTAGTTGCCCGCTATGACGTAATAAAAATTAATAAATGTAGTAAAAACAATCCTCAAAATACGCTTTTTTAAAGAATAATGCATGAGAAAATGCGATCTAATCTAATCGGGATAGTAAAATAAACTTACATGAGTTTATTTTCGTAAATCGTTCATTATCACCGATTCTTAATGACCTTAGACCGATCCTTAAAGCTCTTTCGCAATCATGTTTAAAGGAGTTGGTTGTATAAACCTAGGTATCCATTACGTTCGCCAACCTCTTGGTCTCCACGCTCACGTAACCACTCTGATGGGGACGGCACGCATATCTCAATAGAAACACGCATACTCCATAGTCCAGAACTAGTGATGCCGTGGGTTCCAGGAAGTAATAAAAATATAATTGTAGTATAAGCATGTTACTACATTCAATTCGCCCCTATTATATAATACTAGATGCTCCTCCCGGCTTCGCTTGGTATCAAGATTCCTGTTTTATCACAGCTTAAGTTAGGTAGGTAAAAACCTTGTCGGTTCCCCCTTCCTTTTTAATATTTTAGTCTTCAGTTAAGGTAAAGGGATAGTTTTAAAATATCATATGAATAATACCAAAGAAATTAATATTCAATCATATTTATTTATTCCTTTAGAAATTTCAATCCATTTGCGCAGACACTGAGTTATAAATATCAACGAAGATAGTAAGCGGCGTACGGGGAAGCGTAGCTGTAAGCGGAGTAGGCCACAGGCGCGGTGTACGCTGAGTACGCGACGGGAGCGGTATAGGCCGCTGCGACGGGAGCGGTGTACGCGGCTGCCACGGGAGCGGTGTACGCTGCTGTGTACGCCACGGGCACGACGGCGGGCTTGGCGGCGGCGACGGCCAGGAAGCAGGCGAACAAGAACTGCAAATAAAACATATTTATTAACACAACGAGTTCTACTGTACACACTGATTCTGAGTGCTAGTATAAAAAATAAATTCTGATGACATTAAATTAAAAGTACAGTGAAATATAAAAACAAAGCATAAAAGAAGCAACAATTTCAGGTTTGACCATTTTTTATGTCACATTAGCCATAACATTTAATTTCTTAAATAGAATTTTGAGCTTTTTATATTTGTCGAGATTATATTTATATTCACACGCAACTTGATTTTTAAACACATTCTTTGCTATTTTATTTAATATATTATATTTAATAAACACGTACTTGTTTGAACATTTTGATTGTGTTATCAGGTGGCTGCTGCAACTGAATGATGTTAAACAGTTCTTCGAATCAAATTATATACTCTAAACAAGAAGGCCAAAAGGCGCAATAAGTTCCGACGAACGTGTACTCTGAATTTAGATTAGATATCTTCGAGAAGGTAAAAGGAAAAGTTCCCAACTAAACTGTTTCTCAGCAATAAAACTTGTACGAGTTGAATCAGGATATTATAAGTTGCTATTTTAAGCTTATAATCGAGTAAATATTTATTTGTATTTTGATAATTTTATTAGGTTTTCTATATTATAAAAACCTTTTTTTTTATCTCTCTCGTTACGTTAATTATTCAATTTTATAAGGAAATATTTTTAGCAAACACATGGAATACATTTATACGTAGAAAATACAAATTACAGTAATAAAGCTATTTAAGTCGATGTATAACTTTATTATTTCAGGTAAACAAAGACTGAATGTCAAAATAATTAAATCTACACATACAAAAGTTTTCACGTTTATTCAGAGTCCTTTGAAGTCCTTGTACAAGTCACACGTTTAGTGAAATTGTCACGTGATAACGTGTTTCGTGACCAATGTAATTAATTTTACAATTACACACACTATGATTCCCAAAGGTCGCGGTGGTTGTGTAGCTAGCTGCCTTTACGGAAAGCATGTGCCAACTAATTATAGCCATTTATATTGATTAATAGAAATTATGCCGTTTAAGAACATACACATACGTTCATTTATAGTTTCGTATTGATTTTGTGTACACCTACGAATATGGGTACGTTTTTTGACGATAGTCATCCCTGCATTGCTTTGCCATTTATAAACTATACATTTTATAGTCAGCAGTTACACTTGAATATTGTTAGTTTTGGGATGCTCTAAAATATTGTGGGGCCCACTGTTAAATTTCATTCTTGCTATACTTTCCTAGTTTTAACTGTAACTTTATTTTTGGTGGTCAAAGATTACCACAAAGCATAACCTACGGACAGTATCTTACCCGCAAGCGAATTTTAATTATCATGTTAAAGGATGATAGCGCATTTTTACTAACTTTCATTTATTGATATACGGAAATACCAATTTTAAAAACCTTCATACAAAACCCCTTTCACCGTAGGATCTGATGATTTATGAGTGTTATATAATTAATAATACTTTTAAACATTATTTTGATATTTTTTTGCTATCCGATTTAAACGTCTCCTCCAAATATTCTTAGAACAGAATAAATTGACTCACAAAGAAACATTGAGTTACTGAAAAACATGTTGTTTATAAATATTTTCGTATCAGCAATATGTACTTGCGTATTCAAATACTTAAGTAAAAGAGTTGGTAAATTGCTCTGAAATCAACTTATTCAAGAGCGGTCGTTAACCTCCATATTTGTTATCGTTGAGATGAAGTGAAAATAGTCTAGTAAAGGCATGAAAATAAAACTTTCTGGAGATGATAACAGCTAATTTGCCGGTTCTCTTCAATGAAAATGATTTTGAGACATGTTAGTTTGTTGTTTTGACTTCGAATTTATTTAATAAAATTTATATCCATTTTCCCTACGTCAGATGTAGTGTGCCGTGAGTAACCATATTGACCTAAAAATGAAGATTGTGACTATAAGATGTGTGTGTGTGTGTGTGTGATAGAAGAACTATTTTATCATAAGTAGAAAACTTAACAGTATGATTTCCATTTAAAGAGCACATATGTATCAAGATTTATGGGGATATTACACTATCATTTATCTTGGAGCATATAAGTGATCATATTTTTGATCCATTTTAATTTAATGAAAAATTTAATCATATCTCTGTATTTTATTGTCCAATAAAATTGACTCATAGATATCTCTAAACTCTAAACTAACCGAATTGAAATAATTTCGGTTTTAAATTTATGCTTTATTGTAAATTGAGGTACGTTTATATATGAGAAATAAATAACTCATACATCTGGATATTAAAAAATACGTTTCATCAAGTTTTGTGTTTTGACCATTCATGTGTATAAAAAATATCAATTTAACTGAAATTCATTCTCAAACGCGTTTGCGTTTTTAATGTAGTACACGAGCAGCTTAAAACACTGTTTTTTTTATTTTTAAATCAAAAAACGTGAATTACGTCTTTTTGCAGCTTTTGATTAAATCAAAGGGATTTGCTTTATGAGAACTTTACAAAATTTTTTTATTATTGTCAACTTTCTAAAATGAAGTAGGTATATTTCGCAATGTTGGTATTTTATTCATATGGTAGATTTTTCCAGCTAGTTAAAGCATACAGCCGACTCTTTTTTATTTAAAACATAAGAAGTTTTAACAATATCGTAAATAAGGTATTTTGTATGGTAGAATATAGTAATCAATAAATAATGAAGAAAAATGAGACAACACACATGAGAGATAAATATTTATTTCGCGAGGTTAGTCATTTCGTAAATCAACGACGGAGGTAGTACGAGTAGGGGGAAGCGTATGTGTAAGCGGAGTAAGCGGCCACGGGAGCGGTGTAAGCGGAGTACGCGGAGTAGGCCACAGGCGCGGTGTAGGCGGCCGCTACGGGCGCGGTGTAGGCCGCTGCCACAGGAGCCGTGTAGTACACGCCGGGCTTGGCGGCCGCTAGGGCGAGGAAGCAGGCGAACAGGAACTGTGGGAGAAGTGTTATATAGAATGTGTTTAAAATTATAATAATAATCTGTATGAATATGTATTTGAAATTGTATGATAAATATTTTTATCAGTGCAGGTTGTTATACTATTAATTTAAGAAATATTTGAAAAAGTTTTATAATTTACTAATGTTACCGGCAGTACTACCTATGTATGCATGTTATTATTTAATGATACAAAAACAAAAAAGTACTTACTAGCTTGAACATTTTGGTGTGTTGGTTAAAGATTGAGGATACAAAAAGGGCAGTGGATGTCGTATGACTGATACTACAAGCGTTAAGTACAAACTTTTTATACTTTATCGCAGTGTGGAGACGGCAAAGGAGCGACCTTGCTTACATGCTCGGAATATGAAGAGTGCTGTACTGATTAAATCAACTAATTGTTTAAACTAATTATCTATTTTAAAAATACATAATTATTAATTAAACGGGAAAACAATATGTTCTTATAACAATAATTTAACTTATTTTTTGATTAATTAATTCCTGAGCACATAACAGAACTTGAGAACTGTAGCATGACAAAGATTAGTTATAATTATAATGTAAATGGTTATTTAATAGACTAGAATGTCTTAACAAATAACTGTTTTTTAAATAACTTTTACAATTATTTAAATTTTATAGTATTAAAGTATTTTTGCGATAAAGTTATGATATGTGAAATAATAAACTTATACATTATTCAAAAGAGATTTCGGAGATAATAAAAAAAAACTCCAATAGGAAAATCTGATGGCTAAATATCATAATTTATCTCCCAAAAACATTTATAAATATAAAATAAAACTTGATGAATAATTTATTTTCAAATATTATTTAAAGCTCACATTTTTATTATTAGAACTCTCTTTGTAAATAAAGAATGGAAACATTTAATAACCATGGCAAGGTTGACTGGTGCTTGAACAAACGTCGAAGATATTTCGAAAGAATTTTAATGCAAAATAGAAATTCTATCGCCATTTTTGGCATTTCTTTGTCAAATAAGAAATCACGAAATTGACGGGTTCTTGATTCGAAAGATATTACCTTAAGATAAATTTATGGGAGAATATTTTAACTTCCGGGTTCAGCACCCGGACAAAATGGAAGTCTCGGTCAGCATTGTACAGAAAGCTAGCCTGCGTGGCCGTAAATATCGTTTCGGGAATTATATTTGAAAAATGTATATAATGGCTGAAGTTAACAAAAAGAAATACTTATAAGATATTCGTTTCACAAAAAGAAAACATGTAATATGGTCGAGAATCCAAAAAATCAATCATCTTATTTTTCATAAGTGTAACAATTACCATGCTTCGGAAAATAAGACCTGCATGCATCCTTGACCTTACAATTTTACTACTAAGACTATAGCAAGGTTGTACGTGACAATAATTCGAAATGATTACATACAGGATATTCTTATACTTATCCGGGTAACCAACCAATTTACTTCGATAATTGTACTCATATAAATAGTCTATTCCCAGTATCAATCATCACATACATTTAGAATTTGACATCCGTCGATCTTCGGAGTGTATCTCACTATCAACATGTTTAAATTTGTAAGTATTCTTTTACAATTTACGGTTTAGAAATAAATAGTTGTAATGGTTCTTGGTACTTATATCAAATTTTTTATTTAATAGAAAAGCGACACATGTTTCTTTAAATAAAAATAAAAATTATTAATTTTAATTACTCTACCATTTCAGTGAGACTTAATTCTTTATCATAAGTTGTTACTGTCAATTTTAAATTAAATTTGTTCTGTTTAAACAGAAGCTTTTTAATACACTCCTTACAAGATAACGTAAATGAATTACTATTAATACATTCTAGGTGTTTTTCGCTGCACTCCTGGCTTTTGCTACTGCTAAGCCCTTGGTGGTGGAGTACTCCGTTGATCCGGTAGCTTATAGCACCCCAGTAGCTGTTGACTATACAGGATCAGCATACTACACATATCCAAGCTACGCTACCGCTTATGATTACTACTCTTACCCATACAGCTATTACCTCCGTTGATAAAGTTGATGTATAACTTATTTAAATATATTTGTTAAGCCAAAATTTTGCTTTCTTTTCATTTATCAAATATTCTCAATTTAAAAATCAGTTTGGCAACAACAAAAAGTATTCCTAATTGGCATATTAGGGAACCATCTTTTTAATAGATATAAAGATATACATTTTATAATGATTGTAATCGATCTTGTAATTCGGAATAACGAAGTGTACAGTATATGTTATAAATTTATTTGAGACGCTAGCGAACATATTACATTTATAATTTCAACGAATTGAATTAACATTAAGGTAAATAATTTTTTACATGTAAATTAAAAATATAATTACGATAATAGGCTGAGAGCATAAACAAAAGATAATTTGGCAAAAAGCATTTTATTTTTTATTTATACAAATGTGTTAATTACACATAGTTAAAACAAAGGCTTTTAGCCTCTTCTGCCCGAACCACGATGAGACGATCTGATTATAACTGGCCGCCGCACATGTGCTTGACGGCTTGCCATAATTGCTGGTATGCTTAAAAAACACATGATGAAGAACAGGTATAACTGAAAAGAATGTTCTAGAATGAGATATAATATACATAATATTATATTATTTATTTTGCGATAGATCAGATACGAGCCTATTCTCTTTAAGGCCTGATCAAACGTGTGATAGCTACTTTAGTGATTGAAGGGTGGTTGGAGTCATCGACTCAGACTGTAATTTATTTTATATATTATATTTACACACACGTCAATTTTTATTTGATAGCTACTGGCGGGATTCCCGTTCTATTAATGGAATACGGGCATGGTGAATTTCATAACAAACAGTTTTCCCCTGCGAACATAAATTAGATAATCAAAAAAAAGTTATCACTTTTCTGCTGCTCAATCGTTTTTATCATATACTAGACGCTCTTTCCGGCTCTGCCCGGACTTCAAGATTCCTGTTTTATCCCAAGGGAGCCTATAATCGAGATATAAAGTATCCTATCACCCAAGAGAGCTCATACCCTGTCTGTATATCAAATTTCATCAAAATCCATTCAGTAGTTTCAGGGTGATTGACGGACAAACATCCAAACAAACAAACTTTCACATTTATAATATAAGTGTGATAAAATACCTAACATATATTATAGTTCAAGATATAATACTTAATACTTACACTTTTCAAGAGCATGGTGTCGCATCAGTTACTAATAATACATTGTCTTGTAAGCTCTTATATAGTCCAAGAAAACTTATTAAAATATTAAAACGCTCAATTGAGAACTAACAGGCATATTACT
Source organism: Zerene cesonia (assembly GCF_012273895.1). Classification (NCBI taxonomy): domain Eukaryota; kingdom Metazoa; phylum Arthropoda; class Insecta; order Lepidoptera; family Pieridae; genus Zerene; species Zerene cesonia. The sequence continues at coordinate 4,706,725 of NC_052108.1, forward strand.
TGATCAAATATCAGTTACGTTCAGTTTAAAAAGCGTGATAATTATTATTATAAATTGTTTTTTATTATTATTTCCGCCTGCGACTTCACCCGCGTTGACAAAGGGATTTACAACGGGAAAATTTTAAATTAATGTTTTGAATTAATTGCTGGTCAGTTTAACTGACGAACTCTGTTCTTATAATTATATTTAATATCTATTCTTATAATTGTATTAAAAACTAACTGCGCCCCCCGGTTTCACCCGCGTAAGTCCATATCCCGTAGAAGAAGGGATAAAAAGTTGCCTATATGCAATCGGTTCAGTAGTTTTTGCGTGAAAGAGCAACAAACACAAACACATCCTTACAAACTTTCGCATTTATAATATTAGTAGGATGTTCTGTGATAAATTACATATGAATTTGAATGAGATGTTTCACCGTAGTACGGTTTATCTATCTCTAGTTACAAAAACCATATTATACTGTCGTTCCGTTGAGATAAAAAAACACGAAAACACACTTTCACATCTATAACATTTTTAAAGAGGTTTCTTAGTCCATCTTGAGGGGAATTAAAACAATTTACTAATAATTATATCCACTTAGTGTAACAACAACCTTTGTTTAAATTTTTATGATACTAGATCTTCGTCCCGGTTTGTCCCGTAGTACTTATATAGCCTATGTAACTCCGTGAAGTTGCAGTTTTATTTATTTATTTATTTATTTACACTTTATTGAGCTGGCATGCATAACGCATCCTTAAAATAAATGTCTTAAAACTAAACCAGCACAGCGGACGGCCTTATCACTAAAGAGTGATCTCTTCCAGGCAACCAACTGTGAAAAAGTAATATATAAAGGATGAGGTAGGTTTGAAATATATAAAGACATGAATATACTCATATAAACGTATTATATAACATACATAAGTACATATAAATTAAATAAATGTAATTTCAGATACATTATATGCATTAGTAAAAGATATGAATTCATTCAACTTTCTTATGGGAAAACAATGTTTCGATTCGTTCCAGTTGTTTTTGTGTGAAAGCATTATCTACGTACATACATACAAATCTTTCCTTTTATAATATAAGTGAAAAACAATAAAATCAGTATCCCAATACATTTATGTTTGCAACGACATCCATGTGTATTAATGCTTTTAAAGCTCAAAGTACCTATAAATATATAAAGTACTTGTGAGTGAACGTCATAGATTAATAGCCGTTGCCCGGATATCTGCCGACTGCCGACTGCCCGACAAATTTCAGCCTGATCGGTTCATATCAATAGTTTGGGCTGTGAAATGAAATATTATCCTTTTTTGCACACTCAACAAACAATAAAATAACAAAAAAATAGGTCCTGCTATGTGAACATGTGCTCAATCAGTCAGTCAGTCACCTTTGCGTTTTATTTAATAAGATAATTATGCTGATAAAACAGTTTTATTACTAGTTAACCTCATATATACGATGTATGTAAAAGTCTGGTGTAATCAATAAGAAAAAACATGTGTAAATATAAGATTAGTCTGCTGTGACCACAGCGCGGTCAAATAGGTAAATAAATACAGCATAATTGGTTTATGTTAACATTAATTACCTTTTAAACATTTACTCGACCACGTTGTTTATACTAGATTCTACAATCTGGTTGTAATTAATGAAGATATTACAAGCTCTTTGGGCAGATAACAATGTTACCAGGAGACTTTGTAAGGTTAGGCTTTAATTATATCACTGTTAATAAGTTTGACTTTGTAACAAGATACTTGTAATACACGAAACCCTTTTAGTAGAGTATCCCGCATTAGGTCGACCTTCACCCTTATGTTTACCGATGAAAATTATGTTTTCACAAGTAATAAGGAATTTATTAGTTGTACTTTAATTGCAATAAAATCATAGTTCCTACTAATATTATAAATGCGAAAGTTTGTAAGGATGTATGTGTTTGTTGCTATTTCACGCAAAAACTACTGAACCGATTGCAATGAAATTTGGTACGTAGATAGCTGGACAACTAGAATAACACATAGATAACTTTTTATCCCAATATTCCTACGGGATACGGACTCACGCGGGTGAAACCGCGGGGTGCAGCTATTGCTTTTTAAGTGTAAAACGTTAAACAATTTTGATACCAACAGATTCAAAATTGTTTAACGTTTAACATATTCGTAGGCTAACCTACCAGATACCAAAGGAATATTAATTCTTTGTGTTGTAATTTTTTTTTTTGGATTATAATATAACGCGTGAGATGTAAATAATACATTATTATATAGTTATTTGTTTGCTTAAACGTATTATTATTCCGCTGTTAGGAGAGTTGATCAAGTTGTACCTACGTCACCTTTACATTCTCATAAATCACAAATGCACACACACATACACACACACTTTACTTATTTTTATTTTATTTTATTTTTTGTTTGTATTTATACCACAATTTTTATTGTTTTTTTCAACTGTATCGTACCAATGGAAGGGTATCGGTAGGGTTTTTTATTCATTAGGCTATAATGCGAATACAAATATCAGTCAGGTGCAGGTCGCGAGTCGACAAGGGGATCCAATTACTATATACGTTTTAAACAAACCGATGTAAATCTAATAGATTGCCTATTTCACAATGTAATGGTTCACATTGAGAGTTTGTAATTTGCCGAAAAATAAGTATAAATCGTAACCAGTTCCGGATCACAATTTGCTCACAGATAAGTGTTTTTAGTTTATACCATTGAAATGCTTTATAAATGAAAAAATATTTAAAGAAGAATAAAATCTGTTACACAATCCATAGCAACGCCTAGCCTCTCCGCCACCTGTGATCCCGCTTTGGTAAATTGGTTCACAGATTACAATATCTCGGGGATCTGTTCGGCAAGATTGTAATCTTCTTCTTTCTTTTCTTTAACACTTTATTGTGCTGGTATACAAATAAACCTTAAATATAAAAGCCTTACAACTATAACAGCACAGAAGGCGACCTTATCACTAAAGAGTGATCTCTTCCAGGCAACCCACTGTATAAAGAAATAGTAAAAAGCAGGAGGTAGCTATTATATAACCTTACTGTGTTTTTAAATTCAAGGGTGATTCATACAAAATAAAATCATTTTTTTACAAAGTATGTACTGGAGATAATAATAAAAAAAGTGTTTGAATTCTATGGTTATATTCCAGGTAAGTTTCCCTAAGTAATGTTAAAATTAAAAGTGACAACCCCGGGTCAATGACTTAAACAAGACGGTAATTATTGAGGCTTTTTGCGCTCCATTTTATATTTCAAAAGCATTCTTGTTGTCGTTTTAAAAATTAGATTTTGAATCCGTTGTTTTTAAAATTATATTAAAAATCAAAGCGTTGGCCATTCCTGTTTTCATTACAAAAATATGCTTTAAAACTTGAAATTGTTAACATTGTTATTGTAACACTTCTGTGAAGTATAATCGAAATAAGCAAAAGAATTAAAAAAATCAAGAAGTATTCCATCATGTGTCTAAGGTAAACACAAAACTTATTGTAATTCATAAATACTTTATTTATAGGCCTAGCATATAACTTAAATAGAAAAAATTTAAAAACTCGTAATTCCTTATATGATAATCTCTCATATTGTATAGAAGGAAATTATGGTAATAATTTAGAGCAGCACGTAGAAAGACTACCTCTTTGCATTCCTAACGTTGCTCGCAAGGTCACTTCAACTTACGGTACACTATAAAATGATTCGACACGCATCATTAAGCATCATTCTTTAAGTGACTGTTGTATAAATCCGTTAAAACAAAACTATCCATCAAAATGTTCAAGCTGGTAAGACATATTTAATATTTTTATACTCAAGTCAAATTGATCAATGTATATATAACAAATTTGATATGTCTTGGTTAAATAGAAAAACAACACGATTTTTGGGAAAATCTAAATTTATTTATGAATTTGATTACTTTTTTAATAATTAAATATTTACTTTTTTATCTAATACGATGAAAGAGATTGAGCCTCACAACACAGGGGATCCTAGTATGGGGTTCAATGCAATATATGTATCTATTTCATGTAAAACTTTTGGAAACAAATAAAGAAATTTTATTTATTTATTATTTATTTATTTATTTTCAGTTCCTGTTCGCCTGCTTCCTCGCCCTAGCGGCCGCCAAGCCCGGCGTGTACTACACGGCTCCCGTGGCCGCGGCCTACACCGCGCCCGTAGCGGCCGCCTACACGGCGCCTGTGGCCTACTCCGCATACTCCGCTTACACCGCTCCCGTGGCCGCTTACTCCGCTTACACATACGCTTCCCCCTACTCTTACTACCTCCGTCGTTGATTAAAACAAATGTGATATTAGGATAAGGAAATAAATGATGTTCAGCAACAAGAAAACTTCAATTCTTTATTAATACATCACACAAATTTTCTATATAATCGGTAGTTACAATTAACCCCAAGACTAACTGATATAAGAAGTAAGACGTCAAATTTTTGTTCAGTAGTACAAGGCAACTTTATTACTGCGTAAGTGTTTATAATAATCAATGTGTTTACTACATTGATTATTATAATATAATTTGCATGTAACTATTACATGCCGATCATATGTGGGGATGACCTGGTACCTTCCTTGGTGCAAGCTGGCCCAATTCGTGCCAAAGCAGGCCCCACTATGGAGTGATAAAGCCTTCTTAGAAGGTTATAAAAGCCTACTAAGAAGGTAAGCTTATTAGGTTTAATTTTATCAATCATTAATTTTAAATGTAAAATGGTTATGTATTATAAATTTAATAATGATAATACAGTCATGTGTAGAGCAATTGATTTACAAACTAAATTACTGAAAGTTTTAAATAATAGATTACAATGATATTATCACCCTAATATTACAAATGAGAAAGTTTGTTAGTTTGGATGATTGTCCGTCAATAACGTTGGAACTAGTTACTGAACGGATTTTGAGGAAATTTGGTATACAGACGGTATGAGCTGACTTGGTTGATAGGAAACTATTTATCCCGATTAAATGCTCCCTTGGGATAAAACAGGAATCTTGACATCCGGGCGGAGCCGGGACGAGAGTCTTATATAATATAAGTCATTATGATATTGTATAATTATATTTTAAAGACGGCAATTAATAGCTGAGTATATTAAATTAGAAATCTTACTATATGCTATTTACAATGCAAAGAAGGAACACTTTATACAAATTATTGTGAAATGTGTGAAAAGTTAGGAATTATGTGTCTTTTTATATCAAACTGCTGCCTATGATGGATTATTCCTGAAATATTCAGATACTGCCAAAATTCTTTACCAGATTTTGCTACTTCGCTTGCACATACTCTTCACTCTACTCTCCTCTACCTCCGTTCTTGATTGATAAATGTATTGTTTAGAGAAAAGCCTGTATCTTCATTTAATAGTAATAGAATACATATCCAAAAACCTAACTTTATTTACGTAAACTTTTAGAGAAAATACTATATTAGCATAAATATTGCATACATAATTCTTTTCTACAAAAAAGTCACCGACGAAATTGGGAAGAAGGTTCCGCTCCAAATTTAAAAATTACACCAAATGTCAACTATTTTTATCAGACACAAAAAACAGTCACGGCAAGCGGTTGGAAGTCCTCGGAGTTATGTAGAAACAAAAGAAATACAATTAAATTGAGGGTGTCCATTGTTTTAAGACGTCGTTTGAAATAGAACCAATTATTCGTTCAAATTTTTATTATTCGTTTATTGTAATAGTTTAGGAGGATAAAAATACACATATTAATCAATCGGTACGTAGAAAACTCTAATTTCTTATTTAGAACAATATTCTGATTAAGTGATTAAATATTATATTACTATTTAAGAAGCAACTCACACAGATTAAATTTTATACGAAGTTTCGTTGCATCAGAAGTCACACATATAAATTATAAATAAATTGCATTTGGCTATCAAGAACATATTTCAAGAATATAGACTCAATTCTAATTACATAAAAAAATTATGTAATTAAGCAAAAAAATAAGGAAATCCAAAATACACAAAAAAAAAAAAAAAATTTTACAGAATACCTAGGTATTGTTTAGAATACTGGATTATATATAGTACGATATTGTTTGATAGATGGAACGGATCCTTTTTAACTTTTGTAATCGAAATGAAACGAATAATTTAAAACATCTGTCACATAAATAAAGAAAATATGTAATAAAGTACTCGTCGCGATATAGGCTTACTGCACCGGTTCTATTTTTTTTATTCCAAGCACGTATCTCTATTAACGACTTTGTTCCTATCACTGACCTCCGTAAAACAAAAGAAGGTAAGTGATTCGTTTGAAAAAGGTATGAAATAATGGTTAGAATTACTGAACTTGAAATATTAATGTGCGGGTTTAATAATGCACTATATAAAAGTGTATATAAACTTAAAAGAATATACATATATTCAGCGGTGGTTGTCAAAACTTAATTAATCTGTAAACAGCTGATTTTCCTGAAAAGCAAAATGTTCAAGTAAAGCTTCTTGTGAAAAATTTATGCATTTGCATTTGTTTCAATCTATTAAAAACACTGTAAAATGCTGTTTTCGTCATTTTATTCAATTTTTTTTATATATGTTGTTGATATACTATTAAAAAAAATATTGGCCAATCCCACATACATAACATTCAAAACACGTAAGGAAGGACGTTCAGTGATGTTTCTTCACGTGTGGTAAAGTATAAAAAGTTTGATCACCGCGACTCTTGTATCAGTCCTACGACATCCATTGTTATCTTTGTATCCTCAAACTATTCAAACACATCAAAATGTTCAAGCTCGTGAGTATTATTTTATTATGTAAAAATTTAATTGTTATATCACAAATGTTTTTAATATTTTTAATTATATTTCAGCTAAAAACAATTTTGTATCTTTGAAGTATTTCTGAATAATAATTGGAATATAAAGAAACATCTTCATTACATTTACTCGAGCTACAAAAAAAGAAATATTTTTATTTTCAGTTTTATTAAATAAAATGGAAATTTCAATCAATGGCATGATTTTCTTATCTGAATGATTGTCTTCCACAGTTCCTGTTCGCCTGCTTCCTCGCCCTAGCGGCCGCCAAGCCCGGCGTGTACTACACGGCTCCCGTGGCCGCGGCCTACACCGCGCCTGTAGCGGCCGCCTACACCGCGCCTGTGGCCTACTCCGCGTACTCCGCTTACACCGCTCCCGTCGCCGCTTACTCCGCTTACACATACGCTTCCCCCTACTCTTACTATCTTCGTCGTTGATTGACAGATGAATGAAGATAAATGTGATATAAGTGTAATAAACATGATTGGCAATTTACTAGGTTTTATTGTTTTGTTGTCACCTCTTCATTATTAAAAAAGTAATGTCTTGTCTTGTTTTAAACGCAAAATTATAAAGCCAAATAACCAACGAAAGACACTCAATACAAAAAACACTTTTTTTCCCGTCACGTCACTTAACCACCTGAGATTTTTCATGCGATAAATAATGTTACTTATCGCATGAACTTAATATAATATATATGTACAATACATAACGTTATCAGGGTCTACTACAAACATTCAACGCAAACTGTTTACTTCTCAAAAGCCCACAATATGAACATAACATACGCTTGTTACGTAATATGGGTACATAAAGTTTTAACTCAGTCTCCTGTTGACAGTGTTATAGATATTATTATATAAGCATTGTTTACAGAATTCTGAGGAGGTACAATTAATATAAATGTTTGTAGTGATACATCTTTACAATACTTAAGCACTTTAAATATCTGACCGTTTTAAGTTATAATAAATAATTCATAGTGGATAGATTGTTGAATGCAATAATTATTGTAATATAAGAATAATAAAATAAATTCCCATTTCTAGTACTTTAGATTAAGTACCGTCTTTTGAAGTTCGCAATTCTAAAGAAAAAAAAGCAATTAAACCTCACTCTATTCTAATGTTTTTTGTACATTTTTAAAAAGATCGAATTTAAGTATGCATATTGATATCTAATTAAAAGCTTTTGATTTATTAACTGCTTAATCTTTTTTACTGTCAACAGTGACTGGATTTCATTTTCCTAGAACTGTATCATAGGGTTGCTTATTGTTGTACACACACGTGTATTCTCTTTGAATCTTATTAAGCTCGAGTGGACTTAACAAGTTGCTATTTATTTCAAAAATTGATTTGTACACGAGGCAACTCTTATGTATTCATAAGTGGATTATTGTTTTCAGCATTCACTGTTTCTTAGAATGTTATTGTATGTGTTTCAACCTGTATTTTAAAATCTTAGAAAAGTTTGAAAGTCTTTTTTATATTTTAATTTAATTTAAATTAAATTATAATTCTTTTTTATTTACTCAGTAAAGCAAAATAAAATATGTGTCAAATACTATGTAGTCTAAAGTATCGTCCAGTAGGCAATTTGCTTTATTAAATATATCTATTATAAGTACAGTTACATAATACAATAAGCTATAAGCGTTATAAAGATTTCACTTTTTGCTATAACCAAATGCCAAACCAAAACCTATTGTCCGTCTTGTTAATTCAGCGATAGAGGTAAACATTTAAGTACCTAAGTAAAAATACACAGCCGAACTAAAATTAGATGCTCATTATTAAACCTGAGAGTTCGATAATAAAAGCGTGGGATATTAATTTTGAAAATAGCAATCAATTAATAACTTGTAATATTTGTGTCATCCAGGCAACTGTATTTTTAATCGAAGTCTCAGTATTAAAAAACATTTTTTTTCTTTGATCCGACTCGATATCAAATCATGTTTTATTATTATTACACTAACACTAATTTCTTATAAAAATATTTTTTCCTTATCAATTTTATTTGTATATGTAACGTGCAAAATAATTTAACGAAATATCGTAAGTGATTCTTCGAGTACTTTTTGTGAACTGATACGTAATTTGTTATATTAAAATAATGGTTTTCTATTGTGTCAATCCTTGTATGCATTACTATGATCGAAATTTGTGAGTCATATTGATCAAGACAACATTAAACAGACTTTAATTAATAATAATTTAAGATTAAGATGCTGGTCAATTGACTAAAGGATTTTCTTTAGTTATTTATATACATATAAAAGAAAGTGGTGCTAGTTACACTATTTATAACTCAAGAACGGATGAACCGATTTGGCAAAAAATTTGTGCAGAGGTAGCTAGAACCGGAGAAGCGACTCAGAATGTAAAAATCATTTTTATTCCGGAAATAACACGGGAACATGCGAGGAAAACCCCGGGTCTATCTTTCCTGCGAAAAGCTAGTTTATTAATAAGTTTAACACATTCTATATTTCTCTGTATTCTACCGTTTTTATGTTATCTTTATTCTCACAAAGTCAACAAATTCCAGTCAGAACATAATTTGAAATGAGCTTTTAAACATAAGACACCCAAAATCATATTAATAAAGAAATTACTATAGTACAGCCACATTTTATATGCAACGCTCAAAGTGGCGCATAAACTAAACATTTAATTTTGCTTTGATAAAACAGTATAAAGTTGAAAATGTAATTTTAGAAGAGTTTTTCAATGTTTTGCCTTGTTGATATAAGAAGGCATATGGGTGGACTCTGTGAGTCTTATTATTCATCTAAATACATGGGTTAAATAAATTGTATAACAACAGGGTATTATTACAACAGCATATGTATTTGCATCCGGTTATTTCAGTTCAGTTAAATCATTTGTCGATGTTAATTACTATATTGGGGACGAATACGGTTGCATAAGTTAATTGTGATGACACTGTCTAATACAGATTTCACCTACAAAACCCACTGTTAATCATGTTATGTAATAGAATAATCCCGAATATACTTAATTAGGCGGATATTGCATTAAATTCATGTTGATTTCATTAAATGGTTAATTAGCTACTAAGTAGTAAGTTTATTTTTATATTTAATAATAATTTGATATTTGATTTCAATCAAAGATAAAGTCGGAGATTATTGAAGAAAAATCATATTGTACTTGTTAAACGTTGTTTGGTTCCTTTACGTAGAAATACCTTCTTAACTTTTACGGAATTACATACCTTTTAGCGTTGTTACACAATTTAGAACCTGGTCGCGATAGGACTTATAGTCTTTTCACCTTAAATTAATCACTCTCATTTACGTTAAATAGAAAACATATTATTTAATAATAAATAAACATAGATAATTTAACTCGTATAAGATAAATTAAAGAAAAACCGTAATTTGAACTTGAGGTTTTTTACTTCCAGTGGAGCCTATTAAAGAATACTCGGTTAGGCATAGTACTTTTTATAGACAAAACATACATAAAAATGTTAAATGTACACTATATGTTATTTTGCATATATATGTAAAGTCTCACAAGAAAGAGCAGCGCATTTCTTACAGCGTACATAAAATTTGGTAAACGAAAAGCTTCTTCTCGTTAAAATTCCGTTACTTGATGATATTGGAAAGTAGTCCAATGATGAATGTACACTATGTGTTATTTTGCATATATATGTAAAGTCTCACAAGAAAGAGCAGCGCATTTCTTACAGCGTACATAAAATTTGGTAAACGAAAAGCTTCTTCTCGTTAAAATTCCGTTACTTGATGATATTGGAAAGTAGTCCAATGATGAATCCTCTGAAGGTGGTGAAATTGATTGTTGGATGCGAAGCACGCATCGTCAATGTCAGAGACGTCGCCGCATTTGGTTCATGTCGCAACATATTCCACCGGCCAGTATAAAATGTCCGCTAATACAAACAATTGGCATCATTCCTTCTTTGCAGTTCCATCGCAAACTAAACAAATCAAAATGATGAAAATTGTAAGTACTTTAATTGCATTACTTTCGAACTGAATTTATGTATAGTCTTCTTATTCTATTGCTTACTGGTCTATACTTGAATAGATCAAACGAAATATTCTAGGAGAATTTTCTATTTTGTATTATTACCATTGAAATTTATTTTTGCCACAATATAAATTAAAAAATAAAACCTGAATTATAATAAACCGTACTATACGTTATTCTAATTGTTTTCACAGATCGTCCTCATCTCCGTTCTAGTAGCCATCGCGGCTGCCAAACCATCTCTAGTCAGTGCGCCTCTCGTGGCCGCACCAGCGCCTGTGGTAACCGCCACCAGCTCGCAGTACTACCACCGCATCAACAACGGGCTAGCCGCATACGTTGCCGCGCCTGCCGCTTATGTAGCCCCTGCTGCTCCGGTAGTTGCCAGCGCCCCGTATGTGGCTGCTCCCGCCGCTTACGCATACGCTCCTTATGCCGCCGCTCCTCTTGTTGCCTACTAAGAATTGCCTGACCAAAGATGTGATACTTAATAAATATGTTGCAAATTTATCATGTTTTATTCAAATTACAAAACTGCAAGATACAAAAGATCTGTGTTAAATGAAACATACTCGTACAGCTTAAAGTTAAAAATAAATAACTAGTGAATTTTGTATAGATAACACTGGTGACTTACACAACTATCATATTTTGATTCAAGGAATAAAGATATCTACTTTATATATCACTAGCTCTTGCTCGCAGCTTGGCCCGCGCGGTCTAAATATAAGTACTTAGAATATTTATACTAATTCATATAATTGAAGAATACGAGCATAATATTATAATTATTTATTTACATTACACCAGATTAATAAAATAATTAAATAACATTAAAAGATACTCTATTTTATTTTCATCTCTAGCTAATAGTATCTAAAATACCAAGACTCCGCATATGTGTGTGTGAAAAATAAACAATTATTTTGTCTCCAGTATCATCTTTATTATTGTTTTTCTGGTATTGTTATGTATATTACATAATTAAATAATATATGATGAATTAACGAAAGAATACCTGTACACCTTATACAATTGTTCCGAGTACGTCATAAATGTTTACGCCTACCGAAAGATTAACACATTGCTTCGTAAATGTTTGATCAACAACAATATAATCAAAGGTGTTGATTGGCACTTTACTTCGTCGATACGCAAATCTGTTTTTCGATGTGTAGTCACATTTAACATTAAATATATTAAATATGCCATAGGATTTAATAACAATATGGAGATTATGGAAAAAATATTGAATGGAGAGTGAGAAGTGTTAGGGTATCCACGCGGTAGATAACGAAAGTTCCCGCAGTCCCGCGTCGGGGTACGGTGGAGTTTTAGTCGGTAAGAACCCGACATAACCTACGGCTTCTTCCCCAGGAGCTATGGGCATGATTTCCTCACATAAAAAATTTGGGTAGAAAATAACAGGAATAAAACAGTGAGTAGATAAACCGTTTCGTTAAATTGTATTTCCTTTACAATCAATTATCAAATTACATCTAAAGCATAATAATAAAATGATAAACGGACTAAAAATCACCAAAAAGCGAATATCTTTGCAATTTTTAGTAACATGAGTTCCATAAGTTAATAAACAATGATCATAATTTTTATTTTTTCCTAATAAAATGGGATATTTTTACGTATTTTTACGTATTATTTTTTAAATTAGACTGGAACAAAAATCGCATTACATTGTGGTGAAGTACTGCTGCTGCTGGAATACACTACATGGAGGCAAACAAACATTTTTATAGCATATAGTCATTATAATAATCATATTTATCAGCAAATATTTGTTCTCACAGTCCCAGACCCAGGTCTGATTACCCACCAATTATCACATCATTACACCGGCTAAGTCCTGGTAAGCAGATGGAACATGTCGAAATATTAATTCTTGAACAAATTCCTCACGACGTTTTCCTTCACCGTTTTGAACTATGATGATGTGCAGATAAATGAAAAATCTATTCATTTCTTACACGTTTATTTGGTCTCGAACCCCCGGCTCTTTAATTAAAGTCCAAAGTTCTAGCCCAATTAGCGCAATTATGTTATCTGTGCCAATGCTTTACCATAAGCAACCACTGCACAATAAAGAGAATCTTATTTATAGTTTATGGTACGTTATTTTAAGTACTTAATATGTATATAACCTAAGTATTTCTATTTCCTGTAGCATATAAATAAATTATTATCAAGTGAAATTAAATCTATGAAAGTCTCAGTTACTCTTCGATTGATTTCAATGAATTATATATGGCAATCATGCGTTGGTTAACATTCTACTTGCATTTTGCGATAGGCGCGGATAAAGATTGTTAAACTAAAAAAGACTGTACAAGTATTAGAACTATATGCAACAGTATTTATAATAATGTATTAATATCATTTTAACGATTGTAAGGAAACTTGTAAAATATATATTTGTATGTCTAAAGGAATATTTATGCAATATCAAGTAATTTTCCACGAACATAATATGTCACAAACAGATTGCTTTGCTTACGATTTTTGGATGCGTACGTGAAATATTTACACAGAACCGAGGACCCTTCAAGAACATATCCCTCCTTCAGGTACAGATAATTCTATTTACTGTTCGCGTATTCTGTACGATTTAGATTTTAGTAGATATCTGGAATATTCCACTGAAACATGAAAATTGGATGAAGACGTAACAACTATTTCGATAAGTGAGCAAGAGGAATTAAGATGATTAATTTCGTTTAATTTTTTCAAATAATGAATATTAAATAATATACTGGCCACTTACAAGTTACAACGGGGTACTTTCCCAGCGGGCTATGTCTAGTTATTATTATTCGTCCGTCGTAATTTCAATACGATTTTTGTAGCCATCAAGGTTCATGTCCTTACCCATTGAACCATTAGGTATTCTGCTACACGGACTACATTGCCACACCACAATGCAAAATTTGTAACACCTATATAAAAGACAGGGTTCCATTTTCTATCGACCGCATTTCATATTATAAGCGGTCTCGCGAGGGAACGTCATAATTATGTTTGAAATCAAGGTAATAAATTAATAAATAATAGTATTAAAAAACATGCTTAGTGTGTAAACATAAAATAATGAAATGTTTTATTGTCTCCAGGTCTTACTGTTTTCGCTGGCATGCGGCCTTGTTCATAGTTCGGGAATTCACGAACTACAACCGGTGGCACCATTGGGAGCTGCTCCAGTGGTTACTGCTGCTAGCTCACAATATTTCCAAAGAACCTTCAACCGCTTGGTAGAAGCTCCACCTGTGTTGCAGCCTGTACCAGTGGCACCAGTTTTCCCAGTTGCACCTCAGCCACCCGTCGTTGTCGAAGCTACTAGAACAACTGTATTACCCGCAGCGCCTACAAACCCTCCACAAAATGAGCCAGTTAACCCAAATGTGGCTATTGCTGTTGCCACCGCACATGCTGCAGCCCCAGTAGCAACGATCCTGTTACCACCATATCCGTTCGGTCTGCCAGCCTTTGGATTTATTCCACAACCCGCTGATAATTTTCCTACAGATAATCCTAACAGGGAATCGACAACTCAACGTCCATCGACCAAGACAGCTACGACTCAGAAAGATCAAGAGGCGACTACAGCTGTCCCATCGAACATCGACAATAGCTTCGTTCAAGCGTTACCCTCAAATGAAAATGTAAACTTTAGGCAGTACCTTGCCCCCCCGTTACCCCAACAAGTTCCGCAACAAGCTCAGAGACCTCAAAAATTGAAGACCACAGTGGAAGTTGTTCCAGTTCCTCTTACATATATCGCCCCGCCTCCACTTGGCCTTCATCATCATCACCACCATCAACATCATCACCATCACAGTCTACCGTTGAAAGCTGTACCTCACGTGCATACTTTTATACCAAAGACTAGAATAATTATAAGGCCTGTATCGGCTCCCCTGAGAGTTCGTACAATAAGGGTTCCTGCAGCGCTAGTTGCATACAGAGCGCCGCAGAGGGCGAGAAATGTGCCTCGAAGGATAATGCAAAACCAACGTTCAAACTCTCGAGATATAGAGCCAACAACATTTAGACCCGTCAACAGGCCACTAACTAAACCACCAAGATTATAAAATTATCTGTAAAGTTATTAGGAAAATGTGTACAGAATTATCACTTGTTAAAATTCACAACTTAGTTTAATGCAACTGTAAATACACTATATTTATACTTTTTATACATCTTTTTTTATTTCCTAAGGTTTTCGGAATTTCAATTCAATCAATTTAATGGATGTTTTTTTGTTTTAGGTGACTATGCCTAGTCTATATTTCCTTAATCTGAAACCGTCTAGGTCTATGTGTTTTTAGTGTTTATGAAATAAACAATAACTAAAATAGAAGTTGGTTAAAAATAGCTATGTAAGTAAACAAATCTATAGAAACAACATATACCTAGTCTTGCCATAAATATTGTAATAAAGAAAAAAGAAAATTGTTAACTGCAAATAACATTTATTAC
>NC_052108.1:4723098-4729582 GCF_012273895.1 Zerene cesonia
GTAATAAATGTTATTTGCAGTTAACAATTTTCTTTTTTCTTTATTACAATATTTATGGCAAGACTAGGTAGATATGTACATAATAAACTCTTCAAATATTTTGGACAAAATATACACATAAAAATATCAAATAACATGTGCAAAAATAAACATATCGTTGATAGCATAGTAAGAGAAAAGTAAAAGTGGTCACATAACGGATAGTCATAACAATTATCATATTATTGTATGACGAGACTTTGATTGAATTTATATTGTGTGCGTGTTTATATTTGAATTGTATGTTGCCATAATTACATGATTATAATATATTAAAAAGTAGTTAATAAAAGAGATTCTAATCATTATCTATGCTGATATAATATGCTGAATAGACTTATTCTATTTTAACGTATAAAACATAAAACCCTCTATGTTTTAAATAGAAGTTAGTAGAATCATTGCACGATTTCATGTTCGTTAATGCTCACTTGAATAAACAGTGGTACGCATGATCGAGTATTTGATAGGGATAAATGAATCCTAGTGACAGTCCCGAGTGTTGCTATACAAACGGTTCTTAATGTAAGCGCTGTATCATAAATATAATTAATGATTATTAGTTTTTCGTTTATGCTCTTTGTACCAAAAGTCTAAAAGGGGGCCCTATTACTAAGACTTCGCTGTCTATCTGTCTGCCCATAATCTGTAACCAAGCTGGGTGTACTCATGACTTAGTAAGATATAATTCAACAATTGAAATTTTCACTTTTTTTACCGATTTTTCTTTTCATTGCGAGATGTGACATCTATACTGCTATAACTTTACATATATGATTCGATGGTTTGTTTGGTTCTATTTTTTATTCTAAATCGATTCGGCTGATTTGAAGTCTTATACCATTAGGTAGAAAGCTATGTCTATCCTTACCGAACATAACAGATATTATTGTTTATCCATTTATATTTTTATATTTATCAATTAAACATAGTTGTTCTGATACATTTCTTTAAACCTACATTTTTTAATATTTTGTTTATTTAATCCATGTCCGAAGAACTGACTCGGACGTGGCATTACTTTCGAATTCTGTGAAATAGTAAAACCGAAATTGAAAAGATCGAATTATATATTCGCTCGAACTTGGAAATGCTCCAATAAGTTTAAAATGTTTGTTCATATTAAGTTTAATCACGTAGTTAATAGCTACTTTTGTTCAGAATATAAGTTAAATTCAGTATAATAATGTTATCTTGCGAATTACAAATATAGTCTTTTTTCGACATAAAAGCGGACTATTTATTTATTTAAAAAAAGCAACCCATAATTCCCTTAATACAAAAACACACATATACTTATAGATTTTTTTAATAGCAATATTGTTTAGAGCATGTTATAGCTATATATTTTTAAATATGACCAAAGACAAAGAAAAATGAGACGTATACATTATGATTACGCATTGTTGTCATAACATTACGACTTACGTTGCGGATATTGTAAGGGAAGTAAATATTTCCCTTACAATTCTTACTTGTATATATATGTTTATACTTTCCGTATAAAGTTAATTTGCAATAAATTCCTATTATTGCATTGACAAACATACATATTATTATAAAAGATTTCGAGGAGCCTGTTACGCAATAAAAAACACTGTATTTTAATTCAATTCTCGTTCGTAGTGAATAAAGGAGATGAAAAAAGCACACAGAAAAAATTATCGAAATCGGTTACTTTGGATATTTTGAGTAAATATATTAAAAGTAGTAGTAGGTATAGGTAGTAGCAGTTTTATGTTATTTATGGTTAAAGTTTTAGTTAGATTCCGTCTAGTCGTTGTTCTTATAAAATTGCCCATAATATTAATCGATCTTTTTAAATGCATGACACTGCCGAAATTCGTATGTTACGTTATTGGTCCAGTTAATTCGCCGCAATGGTCATACGTCAGGCGTTCGTCCTCAATGCGTGCTCAGCGTCTTAGTTACCCGTGCAATACTTATGACGAAACGTACAAGGTGAATCTTATTTTATTTGTATAAATGCTGGCTATTGTCCTCAAATTGTACATACCACTTGGTACTACCAACAACACAACAAATTTACCAAAATGATCGGAAAGGTACGAAGAAATCGATTTTGATCTATTTATTTTACAATAGCATCCTAGCAATCGGATATCGGTTAGAATCAGGAATTGTGCTTAATTTTTTGCAACTGAATAGGAGCATTTGTCTCATTAACTAGACTTAGATATATTTCATCGTTCGTTTTACAGTTTTATACATATATTTCATACATTTTTTTTCGTTGCTTATTTCTTATTTAATTTTCTTTGATGCAGGTCTTCTTCCTCGCTGCTCTCGCCTTAGCTGCCGCCAAACCAGGCGTTCCAGCGGCGCTAGTAGCCCCAGCTCCCCTTGTTGCCGCCGCTCCATTGGTTGCAGCACCCTCACCTATAGTCACAGCCTCCAGCTCACAGTACATTGCAAGAAACTACAATGGAGTGGTAGCTGCCCCAGTAGCGGCACCCCTAGTAGCTGCACCAGCGTACTACGCTCCTGCAGCTAGATACCTCGCTCCAGCCGCTCAGTACTATTCCGCTCCCCTTACATACGCGTACGCATCCTCTGCTCCTCTTATCGCGCTTAAATAAATGAAGACTTTCCTAATTCGAATTAAATAGACTTTACCAATATCATAATTTTTATTTTGTAATCCTTTGAATCCATTACGATACCACTTTAAAGTACTATGTAAATTAAGAGTATCTACAAATTATGAGTAACTTGTTGATATGAGAAAGAAGTATATATAAACAGCCTAATAGAGTAAAAATAAAATGATCCAAAAAAACAAAAATACATTCAAACAATGAATGTTTACATGACAATTAACCACATTACAAATTTGACATGACAATTGAAATGGATGTCAACAAACTTACAATACAAGCAATGTGAAAGAACTAGATGCAATATCACAGAAACTATCCGTAAGGACAATATTTCAGATCACGTTTTGAATTATCACGATACCGCGCGCCCGACCCGTGACGTGTCCCAAGAATGGTCACGTTAAAACTTTCAGACGTAACGAGCTACACCTTGTGATTTGAAAAAAAAAATACGCAGGTGAATGTTGTAAAGGAATAATGATTCAATTTATCCTTTATTAAGACTGGAATGGTTACGAAATTCTAAGTTTTCTCGATTATATACGTAAATTATGGTTATTCATATAGGTATTAGCAACGTGTTTGTCTATTAACGTAGGTATCACAATTTATTCCTTGTACATTTCAAAATGTATGTCATAATTTAATCATTCAGTTAATAATTTATAAGTATACCAAACAGACACTTTAGAACAATTTATTTATAGCTATACTAATATTATAAAGAGGAAAACTTTGTTTGTTTGGTTGTAATGAATAGGCTCAAAAACTACTGGACCGATTTTAAAAATTCTTTCACCATTCGAAAGCTACATTATCCACGAGTAACATAGGCTATATTTTATCTATACTAATTACTAATTACTAATTACTAATTACTAATAATATTATAAAGAGGAAAACTTTGTTTGTTTGGTTGTAATGAATAGGCTCAAAAACTACTGGACCGATTTTAAAAATTCTTTCACCATTTGAAAGCTACATTATCCACGAGTAACATAGGCTATATTTTATTTTGGAAAAAAATAGGGTTCCGTAAAATATTTTCGGTTAACTGAAAAAAATCAACCAATGAAGTTACTTATTTTGCGTACGCTGCCTAAACTACAAAAGATAGAACCATAAAATGTTAGAATTAATAGTAGATCTTATAAATATCTACAAAAAAGTCCGCGACACACTATACCTATCTATGTCGAGTGAGGCACAACAACCAAATTTTTATTTAAAAATCTTGAATTTTTTTGGACTACATTTCAACGCGTTTAAAATAAATCATGCTATTAATCTTTATCAAAATAAATTATTTCATCAATAAGTACAGTTTATGTTGATAATATTTGGTCTTTGAATGATTAAAATTGGACGTTTCGTTTTGAAGTTGAGGTGAAATTAAAATATTACGTTTTCCGCTGCACGGCCCGTTGCGAAGTGGGCGTCGATAAACTGCTTTCGCGTGAAAGAGCATCTTACAAACATCCATATATTCATCCATACCTAAAAACTTTCACGTTTATAATCTTAGCAGGATCTGGCTGTAGACGTACCACGGGCGAAGCCGGGGCGGACCGCTAGTATTATATATTCCAGTTCATTCCTTCTTTCCTGTCTTCAATTATTTCCTTATCCCTTACCCTTAAAAGCGGGTAACGTATTCCTAAAGGCACTACCGCTGCGAATGTTCATGGGTAGTGGTGATCGAGTACCATCACACAAACCACCAGCTTAGTTGCCCGCTAATGTCTTTAAAAAAATCTAATACATTCACAATTTTAGAAACAATATAAAATTCTGAATGTATAAGCGTAATGTATAAGTTTCTTTTTTGCTAATAATTCCAATCATTCTGCTATCAAATCGCTTATATCAGTCCTCTTAGGAAATAGTTCAATATGTTTTAGAACGTTATTATCTACTGTAGCGAATTCCTTGATCAGATTTAGGGTAGCATATCCCAGGAGCTTTTGAATGACATTAACCTAATTAATCAAGCACGTGTTATTTATTGTATATCTATCGAATATGTAGAAATAAGAAAGAGAAAAATCTCAACGAAAATCACATAAAAGTTCCATGAAGCATGTCGTACATTATACGTTAATCAAACATATTTTTGGAACGAATATTTTAATAATTTAACGTTTTTTGTCATCTTACACGTAAGTAATTATAGTCTACATTAGTATGTTTAAACAATGTAGAATCATACAAATTGTTATCGTGTGAATTGATACAAAATGTTATTGTAATTACGAAAATTTTAAAGGCTAAACAAAAATAAATAGAACACACACAGTCCCTAGCTATACATTATAAATTTAATGGACTATTAATAGCGAATATAGTTTGCCACATTTGTTTATGGTATTACGTTCGGGCCGTGGAAATTTCGGTACAATCATCTGTAGTGGTAGTTCTCTCCCGAAACCTCACATCTTATAACAAAAGGCCATAACAATGAAACTTAAACGCGTATTATATTCGAATAGACGAAAATAAACAAGAAATTGAGGTGGGTATTGTTATTTTTGGCCTATTAAAACGGTATGATGTAATAATATATAATATGAAATATTTGGCTTAGTTACAAAAGGTTATGTATAAAATAAGTAATTTTGTTGTATTGCCTTACATTAACGTAATTATAGCATTTTTATAAGACTATAAAAAAACTTTTAGTTAAAATCGTCACAAGGGAAACGTAACGATCGGAATTGCATTTGTATCAAATGTTGTAAAGGAATAATGATTCAAATATTTTAGTATGTCTAATCGTTTTAAATATTATCGTATATTGTTTGTCAAAATATAGCATTATGAAATACTCCCTTATAACCTACAAATTCGATTACGTTATGTAAAGACCCCGATAATGGTCAAGTGCGTGACATATTCGGTAACCGATGATGTCCGCGTTAGCGCCTAATTGAGCATGCACATGTCCCATCGATGAAAAGTGAAACCCTTAGCGACGGATATAGAAACAATGCTTGCAACAGTTGTAACTATATAACCACTACTGCCACATGCATTGTTATACTTCCAAGTAACCACTCCACTAATCACGTCGTGGTCTCCCAAACAATGTCTATCACAAAACTAGTAAGTTCAATATTACAGAATATGGAAAAGAATATGTATATAATACGCATTAATGGAAGAGAAACTGTATTAAACAAAATAAATAATTGTTACAGGTCCTGTCTTTAGCTACCATCATAGCTAGCTGCCACGCTAGCGGGTTTGGTCACGTGCCTCTACCACACGCACATTTAGCAGCAGTAAAATCATTTCCAATTGTGCGATATGCTCCGTTCTACAGTTTTCCGTCACCCGTGCGATCAATTCATGCCGTCTCTCCAGGTTTCCCTGCTGTTGCATCTTCATTAGCTGCTGCCCCAATTTTACCACCACCATTGCCAGCTCGAGTTTTCCCAGCTCCTGTATTGTCAGCTCCTGTACCAGCTGTGGCACCTGCTCCTTTCCTGCCCGCTCCAGTATATCCAGCGCCCGCAGTTGCTCCGGCCTATCCTGCGTTAGCTGCCCCAGCTCCAGTTTTGGCACCTGCATATCCAAGATTTGCGCCTGTACCTGTACCAGCTGCACCCGTATTTGCCCCTGCCGTTCCTGCATTACCAGCTGCGCCATTCTCACCAATAGTTAGACCAGCTTTAGCGCCAGCTCCAGTTCTTGCTCCCGCGCCGTTCGCTGTTGCAAAAGCTTTTCCATATGCCTTTGGTCCGCCCGTATTACCTGCACCTGTGGTGAAACAATTCGCATGGAAGTAATTTAACTGAGGAACGTAGTTTTGTAATATTGTTAGT
>NC_052108.1:4730582-4755931 GCF_012273895.1 Zerene cesonia
AAAAATGTGTTTTTTTAATAGTTTTTAATAATGTACTAAACATATTATTAATTGGATTGTTTTGCTACATGAAGATTTATGAGCCCAAACATAATCGAATATGAATTCTACATAAGAATAAGTTTTTATTTCGTTTCGCTGAACGTTAATTATATACAATTGATAATAATTTATGGGCATTGAGTATATAATCCAATCAAGAGTTTAAATTTGATGAAAAAATAAACAAGTTTTATTTGATAGTCGGTACATATGCTTCGTCTACCAGGAGCATGTTGTAAGTATGTGCAAATTGTATCTTATTAACATCCGTATTTTATCGTCCTATAAGATTTAAATGATTATGTGAGCAAGAACAAATATTAAATTTCTATGTAAAATTAAAACGAAGAACGATATGCATATATTGTTATCCATAACATATAGTTTTAGTGCAAAATAAATAAAGTTATATAATAATAGTTCTTAGATAAAAAAACCATTCGAATGATCCGATTTATAAAATAAGTTCACCAGCTGAATGTTACATTACGGCCTCAGCGGTCTCACAAAGCCGGAATGTATCCCTAATTTAGGATCTAATTTGAAATAAATGTTTGAAATTACGAATATTTGAAATAATTCCGGCTGTGTGAGCCCAGCCTTATACGTAGGTGACAAATTCTATATACCTACACTAATTTTTGTACACAATACAGGCACAGGTACGTACCTTGATGGAGTCGGGAAGAGTTCTTAATAATATCATGCCTATATTATGGATATTAATATCATTAATATTCATTATTTTGTAGCCTATAAATGAATGTTTTCTTATTATTAGGTTAAAATTATGCAGATTATTAACTAATATAACTAAAAATAATTATCTACCTGTTTCATGTTACGTACCCAGAAATTTATCTATCTCTTAGTTTGTGTCTTGAAACATTGACATTACGAAATTGCACTAGGCACTAGTAGATTAAATATACGCCTACAAATAATAAAGTATAACGAGTGGCCGAAATCCTGTTCTCTCTGTATACCTACTTCTTGGATTTATAGAGAGTATATCGGATCGGTATAATATTATCGAAACAAAACTACTGCAAACTGCTTCTGAAGCAACAATAAATTCTAGGAGGAATTTTTGTAATAATTGTAGATTTCTGGATGTTTATAATTTTTATGTTAAGCAATATTTCTTGAAAATCATAAATATTTTAATTAGGCGAAAACGTCATTGCTTTTTGTATGAAAAATTATATTCTTCGCAGTCCTCTTAATATGAAATTGATACTTATATAATATTGACTTTTTAGAAGATTCTGGTTAAATTTTCAATGAAGCCACTTCCTTTTCAATGCCACAAAAAAACACACGCATTCACTACACTACTTACTATAAAACGATATTTATGTGTCAATCAGATACAATTATTACACAGATAATTCGTGAAATATGTCAAGAGTTCGGAAATATGATAGTTAGATACTTGTTGAATGACTTTGGTTTGTTAACATTGTGAAACAGATCATTAAGTTAAATCCATATCAATTATCACTATGTCAAAGTTGTTATTTAACTTAATTGGAATAAAGTTACCTTTACTGTTATTTGTACATCACATGACATGGAAAGTTCGGTCAACATTTGGATTATTTAAGAGGTAAATAATATTTCTTGTAATAAATATTGTACAAACATATTTATTTTCATTTTTATAAGGTACATAAATCTTAATCTAATAATAAGTCTTTCTAGGAAGGTCCGAGATGTTTTCTTACAATCTATCGTACGAACGCTGGGGCGAAACCGTAAGGGGATCGGACTAATGGTGCAGCTGCAGCATAAGGATAAGAAGCAGCGTATGCAGCTGGGGCAAAGGGACCGGGTAGGGCATAAGGAGCAGCGTAAGATGAGTAAAGAGGAGCGGGTCCTGCAACATATGATGCGTACGGTGCCGGGGCAGCGTAAGCAGCCGGTGCAGCTAAAGGCGCTGGTAGAGGGCCGGCTAATGGAGCAGCTAGAGGGGCAGCTAATGGTGCAGCAACAGCACCCGCAGGCACTAAACCGTTGATCGCCCGACTCTCAACGTTAATCTGAGCAGCGTATGGAGGAACGTTTTGGGGCACAGCGTGAGCGTAACCCACATGCGCTGAAGCAACTAATGGAGCAGGAACCACACTCGCTTCAGTAGACAGGAACGCCGCAGCGACGAGTACGATCTGTAAAATATAAATAAATTATGGTAATATAACATGGAATATAATATAATATTATATTAATTTTTTTTTTCATGTAAATGGTATGCTTACAGATTTGAAAGAAAGCATTTTGTTTGTAGAAGAACCTTCCTTAACAAGAAAAGAATGTGATGTGTGACTGACCAGAAAAAGTATTGCCTTTTATATGTTGTTTATTGTGATTCAGATTACGTACGTATTAAAAAAACATTTGACGCATTGTGGCTATTCAATTGGAATTCTTAAAGCACACTCGGAGAAATGGAGCAAATTGGGAAACAGCACCGTGAAATTTACAACTCTATAAATAAATGAGGTCAGAATTGAAAATATCATCACATCTATTTTTTATCACATATTTCTTCATTTCTGTCAAGAACAAATAATTTATATAACATTTTTATTCCAACTCTGCTTTTAGGCTCATATTTATAAGAAAATATTTTATTTATTTATTTATTTTTATTTAAATTCAAGTGACACAGACTCATTACCCATCATATAAACTTAAAATACATATATGAACTTCACGATAATCTACATATATTTTGTCTAAAAGATATCATATTTAAATTCAGATCACATAAATGTACATAAGTACGTATATATTTCATATTCCCTCGCGTCCGTTTCTTTTGGCAATTATATAACAAGCAGTGAAATTGACGCGGCCTGACTTCAAATTAAAATGCATTGCTCGTCTGGGTCAAAACCTACAGTGCCAGCGGATTGCTATAGCCGTGTAATAGAACCAAATGTATTCCTTATCCGTGTTATTGCTCAATGAAATGGACAAACAGTATATATTGTTGTGCCATCCTGAAGGCAGACACAGTACATCGAACACTTCTTCGTACATCTCACTTGTGAGCAGTCACAACAATAAGCAAAATGATCGCCAAATTCTTTGTGAGTTTCATATTTTGACGTAAATTTTTATAGAAAAATATAATTTAAAAACGTTTAAAGTGCTATATATACCTATATAAGTATTTGCCATATAAAATAATCAAGTCAATTGAAGTCATTTGACTTCAATTCAATGTCAATTGAAGTAAGGTAGTGCAGTTTTATAATGATCCGATTGTACAGGTTGTCCTCGCCGCCGTCGCCGTCGCTAACGCTGGAGTGCTGCCTCTGGCTGCCGCCCCAGCTGCACTCGTTGCCCCTGCTGCTGCAGCTTATGCGGTAGCGCCATATGCTAGCTCATACTCTGCTCACTCCATCAACCACGCGGTAGCCGCACCAGTGTATGCTAACGCACCTTTGGTGGCCTCAGCTCCATACGTAGCTGCCCCCGCTCCCGTGGTCGCCGCATCACCCGTCGTAGCCCCCTCTCCCTTCGCTAGATACGTCGCTTCTCCTTACTATTTGTGAACGAATTTGGTGTCTTCATTGCCTAGTGACTTGCTTAAATAATGTAATGTATGTAAAATAAATATTCTGAAGTACATATTGTTTATAAAAATTGTATTTAATATTTTCTCACCTAAAATTGGATCTAAATTTGTAAATATATAAAAATATAGGTTACTATAATTTTCATAACCGCACATATTTTAATGCGTGATTGTCTTTTAACTACTTACATTTTAGATTATATATAAAACTAAGAAAGACCTTTTGCCAAAATTATTTTATTAATAATATATACTAGCTGATCGCGTAGACTTCGCCCGTGGTACATATACAGCCTATGTCACTCAGTGAAGTTGCAGCTTGAAATTGGTTATATGGTTTTTGCGTGAAAACGTTACGAATATACAAAATACAATAATATAAAAAATAGTTTCCACTTTATAACACTAGTGTAGATATACGAATGTTTGTTGCTCTTTTACATGAAAACCATTAAGGGCATTTTGGCGATACTTGGCAGTGATAAACATTATATAAGATATAGAAATAGTTTTGTCCGCGAGTGAAACCGCGCGACAGAACTGTTTTTTATAAACAATTTTATGAGTATTATGGACAACATACATAACATTTATTTACAGTTAAAGATATATAAAAAACATATTTTAATAGTCGTATCCACCGATACATTAATATATTAATGTTTTTAAATCCTATATAAGATCTAACCCAACTGGGTTTATAAGTAAATCGCTAATCAACGTCATTGTGCGTTATTATATATTAGCCGCTTGCTGGTATTGAAACAAACCGATAATAAGTCTTTCGACCGTGTAATGGTATCATTGAAATGTACTGCCCTCATTTAGCACATGTCTATTAAATTACAGATAAATATAGCAGAGACACAATAAATATCTATTGATATAATTTATTCGAAGGAAAAAAAAGTGTAAACGAGTTTCTTGCTTATTCTTTTCGATAGAGGCGACATTCCGAAGTTCTAAAATTACAAGATACATATAAGTACTTGAAAAAGTTTAAGGCATAAATAAAAAAGTTTTTGTTTGAGCTAGTTTAGTATTATCTGTGGTTTCAGTTTACAATTAACATAATTTCTAAGAGAGCTTAAATCCCATAAAATATTATTTAAATGTTTATTGTCCTTAATTAACGAAAACGCACAGAGAGAAACAATTATATACAACAAAGAAATAGTACAATCAAATATTATACATTTGTATTGCATTAGGAAGCTCATTCATTCAACGCGTGTTGATAACTCACAAATAAAATTTAAATTGTAAATAAGAACATACGTTAGACTACAATATATATATATATTTTTTTCAAAAAGTGTGTGTATCATATAAATTAAACGTTCGACGCAATGTTGGGAATTAATATATTGGCGCGAAAGATCTTATCACACAATTGGAAAAGAATTTGTATCATTTATAAACATAATGCTTAGTGTTCAAAAAGCCCTATTAACAGTATAGTATTTAATGAAAGAAAGCTATGGCTAATTCGAAAAGTGCTTACATTTGTGTGATTTTCTTACAACATATTTGTTAAAAGTTAAAGCAGTGGAGGGTCAGTGGTGAAAACTTCGGACTTCAAAATCGATAAGTCGGGGTTCGAGACCGAAATCCGTGCAGGAAATAAATTGATTTTTCAATTTATCCGTGTATGTAGATAACATCACCTAAGCTTAAAACGGTGAAGAAAAACATCGTGAGGAAACCGGCATGTTCAAGAATCAAAAGTTCGATAATATGTGACATCTGCCAACACGCACTGGGCCAGCGTGGTTGATTATGGCCTGAATCCTCATAGGAGGCCTGTGTCCCAGCAGTGGGAACCTATATGGGCTGATGATGAATAATTGTTAAAAATATAATATGGCGCTTCTTTGGACAGCGCAGCATAACAAAGCAGACTGCCGTGTTACATCTATTAGAAATAAATAAGTGCATATTTAAGAATCAAAACTGTGTTTTCAAATTAAAAAGTTTCAAGTTCTTAGCACTATACAGAATATAACTATATTTACAATAATCATGAAACATTTTGTATTAAGTAGCTTCTCAGTTGCAAATTATGCAAAATGTTTGCTTTTTACTTTTATACATCAACATTTAATTTACATATAAAATGTTGATGTTCCAATTTATTTAGTATAACTTGAACAAAAAAAACGAATCCATATATCCTGCATGATAAAATAAATCATGTTTCTTTGTATAAATGTGTAATAGTGTAGAAAATCTGAAGTCAACGACCGTTTTCTTTACCATCTAACCATAAATCATTAATGAATTGACAAGAAGAAACGATTCTGTGGAAATAAATAGGATATCGTGAAAAAATAACACAAAGGTTAACATTTGAGCTATTTCTATTATTGAATTTCATTGGGATGTAAGTAATAAAATGATTACGGAAATTCGTCAAAATACCGAACGATCAATCGAAGAAGTCAATGGCCAGATAACTTTCTTTACCTACCAACTTTACTTACCGATGGAATACGTTGGGAGGCTGGAGTTACCCTGCGGGAACACTACTCAATCTACCGCAAGCCCTGCCCAGCAATTCTTCTGATGTTTCAAGTTTTGTTGTGTAAGAACTAATAAATAATAATCCTCTTTCAATTAATTGATACTACAATTGTTCTCAATTACAAGTGTTATACCCTTTTTATATATTTATATATATATAAACCAGATTTTAACTTTCTTTTAAAATGCTTTGAGCGTTTACATGATCAAAATAAAATACAAGGAAAACATAAACTGTTTTAATATTCTAATAAAAACATTAATCTCTCTATTCTTAAACTGCTCTGTTTTACAGAAATTAATTCGATAGTTGTCTACTAACGTGCAAATCTTCTATAGAAACACATTTTAGTTAGTTTATAAGATAAGCCTTATCATTGCTTATAGACCGATTAATCTTGAGCGTTTTTCATGAGATAATAAGGTAAATCTTATGAAATTTAATACAAATTACGAAGAATTATGGGTAAGACGTGCTTATTCTTTCTTTGATAATTTCATAAAAGTGAATTGGTGTCAAATTAAGCAAAAATAATTTAACGCAATTTCATCATCATTATCATCATCAGCCCATATATGTTCCCACTGCTGGGACACAGGCCTCCTATGAGGGTTCAGGCCATAATCCACCACGCTGGCCAAGTGCGAGTTGGCAGATGTCACATGTCGTCGAACTTTTTAATTCTTGGACATGCCGGTTTCCTCACGATATTTTCCTTCACCGTTTAAGCAGTGGTGATGTTATCCCCATGCGCAGATAAATTGAAAAATCAATTTATTTCCCGCACGCTCGCCCGGTCTCGAACCCCGACTTATCGATTTTGAAGTCCGAGGTTCTCCCCACTGAGCCACCACTGCTTTTAATTGAATCAACGCTATTTAATAGAATTTAATTTAATTTATCGCCATTAAATACAAAAATATTTAATGGCTTATAAATATAAATTCTGTTACAATATAAAATAAAAGGATCAAAATGAATTGTCGTAGTAGACAAAGCCGCTGTAAAGTTTCATATCGTATGTGTATAGTTAAAAATAAGCTTGTTATAACAACCAAGTGTCCCAAGTAAGGTCAGTATAAAAGGAAATATTACGAATTACTGTAAAAGAGCTTTTATAATTATCAGCAGACACGGATCTATACATACTCGTGATTGTTTAAAACTTTCGGAAGTTTAAGGTAAAGTGTTGTAGTGTTATAAATTTTTTATTTTATTTAATAATTAATATATTTAACGTCACTCCATTGACAATAAAATATATTAGTTTTATCGTGAAGAGCATTAATAAACCAAATAGTTTGGAGTAATGGCGCTCTGACGAGCAAGTGAGTTCTCGCTGTGGGAACTGACAATACAGGCGGGCGGTGCCGTCTGGGCATATAGCCGTTTGGCACAAAGAAATGCCTGAATTCTACATTTATAATCATAGGTCATATAACATCACTCACATAAACAGTCCGCTTTGTTCCCATCGTACTGACCCCTATCTGCTTTATGACTGCGAATTAAACTGTTTTAACATTAAATGATCACCCTAATAGATATTAGCAACATTAACTTTATTCTTTACGGTTACAATATTGTCCGTATTAATAAAATAAATCGCTAATGATAAATAATAAAATGTGTCGTTAAGAGTAAACTCGACGAGTATGGCTAATTTTTCATAACGTTTTTGTTTTGAGACAAGAAAGGTTCAATAGGAGAGAAATCTTACCACGGGTGAAGCCGGGACGGACCACTGATCCATTAGAATATCGGGATAAAAAGTTGCCTATATGTTATTCCAGTTGTCCAGCTGTCTACGTACCAAATTTCATTGCAATCGGTTCAGTAGTCTTTGCGTGAAAGAGCAACAAACACACACGCATTCTTACAAACTTTCGGATTTATAATATTAGTAGGACTAGTACGATATTATTAAGCGATATTTAGGTCTACCCTCTTTCGTATACACTTCTCAGAATATATAAATTTGTCCTGTCATTTGCCATAGTCGTTTAACTCAACTTAATATATTGTTAAATTGATTCTATGTTTGTCGAATAGGTATAGAACTATATTTCTTACAAAACGAAAAAAAAAATTACCTTATAAAGGAGTAAATCGTCATCTATTAGTCACTTTTAGAAATTCTTTCACCGTTGAATATGTACGTGATTCTGCTATATATAATTTGTACTATGGGCGAAGTCGGTGTGGAGCGATAGTTGTTGATGTAGCTAAAAATTCATCGAACTATCATAGTATAAAGGCCATGCACGTATTTTTTTAAGTAAGTAAATATTATCAATGCTGTTATCAGACTAAACGTATTTAAATAAAATATTATTATCAATAAATATACCAGTTAATATGGAAGCTTTTACCAATTTAGCGAAGGCTATTAACAGCTGATGTAATAAGTCACAAATATTACTAATATTTTCTATAAAAGACAAGAGTGAGCCATTCCAGCCCACGGTCCAGAATGCGGCGTGCTGGCAGTTTTGAAAGGCAAAGTGATTTGAAATATGTTGAATTGGTTGCGCCTTATTTTATGAATATTTCTTTTTTACTATTAACAAATTAATGTTTATTATTTAACATAACCTCAGTTATTTCTAGAACATAGGACCAATTTCGTTTGGGTATTAGTAGGTCGTAGTGTGACCGCATAAAAAAATACACAATATTACTTCATTCAACCAAGCATTTTATAAAATTAAATAATATAAAATTTAATAATATCATTGTCCAGTCGTGTCTGTTTTTTCATTTTAAATATGGAATAACGCTTTTATGGCAAAGCAATATAATTAATCATCTTCTTTATTTGGCATTCCCTTTGCAGAAGGTGGATACGTTTTATACACTACAAAATACCTTTTTACACCTTCTTCGAAGTATTCAGAATATATAAATTATTATTCATGTAAAACAACGAAATTTAAGTGAAACCATTTTTGCTATCTGTACACATCTAGCCTTAAGTTATAGATGACCTAGGCACAGTACTGGGTAGGGTACGACCGATTTGGCCGGACCATGAGACTTAGAACTATAAAAGCCCTCTATTTCCAGTTGTAAGGCACACTCAATCTAATATCTCCCTAATACGCTTCACAAGCCATCCCAACCAACTCCAAAATGTACAAGCTGGTAAGAGAAAATTTTAATGAAAAGCATGTTACTTTTAGTCCTTTATTTTTATTCGTAAATAAGATACTTATTTACGAATAAAAATTATTTTTAGTTATCGAAGATTTAATTCATCGCGTGTAATAAGACAGTTTGCCGTTAACACTAAGTCGCTTCTAGTTTGAGTCAATTACGTAAATAAAAATAACGTCTCCATATGTTATGGAAAGCAGATGCTTACTGCGCCTTTAACATAGACTTGCTCAATATTTTTTAAGTGCTCACTAAGAAAATTCATATAAAATTATACCGCTGTAAAATGTTTACAGCAAAATTTAGTTTGAGAAAACATCTCAAAAACGATCGCTCCACTACCATTAATCATTTTTTTTCGCGCCGCTCCAAATGTGAAAGTGATATTCGCTGTATATTTTTATCCTATCAGATTAAAGAGTTCTTATTGAACTTGACATTCTCGGGCGGCAACGACCTTCCGAGGTCAGTGGTTACTACCTATACGGTAGACTTTAAATGTCTGACCGAGTGAATAATTTTGACAAGTAAATGCCAACCTATAGATATGTCCGATTTTATTTATTTCCCTTACTCTATACTTATCTGTATCATATTTACCTTTTGTTAACCATAAGTTTAAAACTTTGCTATTAACATTCATCAGAACATGTTGTATGTTGTATATTAAAATAATAAGTTTTACATAAAAAAATTAAAGTTTGTAATATATTTATCGTCATTCATACAGCATGTGATAAAGAATAATGAATCTATCATAACAATAACTAGTTTTTAACACTTGTATTCGACAGAATTTATACAATTCAGTCCTAACTTTATTTTCTCATATCTAAATTAGATCTGAAACAGATATTATATTAACGAAAAAAGCACATTAATAATCTTCAGTTAACAGGTCATAGTGCTTTAATGAACATAATGTGACGTTATTTTAAGCGGCATATTTGTTAACAATGTGTGGACGAATACCGCAAACTCCGTGACCATTACGATTAGTGTTAAAGCAGTGGCTTGGTAACTTTACAAGGCATGTAATTATCAATGCACTAGCACCTTAATTAATACACGCTTGTCATACTCTATCTTTGCAAGTGTTCCAACGAGGGCGGTAGTTGAACTATTGTTTAACAAGACCACAAAAGTCCAGTTTCGTACGCCTACACCGCGTAATTCTATGTCCTTGCTATGGTATAGGCGAGTACTTCGTATTTATTTTTCATTAAGTATAATGTATTTTATTACTAAGAATGCCATAAATTATTACAATTTATTTTAATATAGTACTTGACTTATGTAAGATCGCTAGATAGGTGTGGTGTTAAAATTACGCGCTTAGCAGTGATTTTTATGAAATAAGTCTGATTAAAATATGAACAATCCGGAGGCCCAGAGGAGGAATGAATCAACGGACAAAGAATTTTATTGCTATATTTTAACATTGTTTTAATAAGTAACTGTATCCAACAGGTCGTTCTTACCGCCCTTCTGGCTGTCGCCTCTGCTGCCCCTGGCCTCATCGGTGCCCCAGCCCTCGCGCCCTGGGGTCATGGTGTTGGTGTCGCCCCCGCGGTAGTAAGCGCCCCTATCGTCAGGGCCGCTGTCCCTGTTGCTACTTCTTACGCTAACACCGTCAGAGTAAGTTTAATTTTAATTTGTTAATTTGTTCCTTAATTGCGATTGCCAAAATACGCTATATATAGAATCGTGTCGTGTTTTGATTGAAACATTGTCTTTTGTTTCATGAATGCATATATTTATCAACATTTAAAATGTGATTAAGTTCGATTTCTAAGAAAATACATATCTATAATCAATTGTAGTAGGTATTAATTATATAAGATAGAGAACCTTATAAATATTATTACTATTATAATTACGAAGTACATAGGCTTACCTTACTGCAAATTGACACTAGTCGGCAATTTACAACGAGAAATATTTATGTTTATGATTGAGAATGGATAATTTATCATGCACATTCATTAAAATTTATTGCTTATACCATTATAACGTAGGGATAATAAAGTTGCTATACACCCCGTATAATAATATGCCTATGAGAAAACGAAGAGTATGTTTTTAATTATACTTTCTCCATACAGACAAAATTAGGCGGTATTTAATAAGGTAAATAAAAATGTGCAAAATGTTAATAACGCACACATAATAAGTCTAATAAAAATCAGGTACAGTAATTAAAAGCAAATTACATTCAGTATTCATAATACAATATCATCATCATCAGCCCATATGTGGTCCCACTGCTGGGACACAGGCCTCCTATGAGGGTTCAGGCCATAATCCACCACGCTGGCCAAGTGCGGGTTGGCAGATGTCACATGTCGTCGAACTTTTAATTCTTGGACATGCCGGTTTCCTCACGATGTTTTCCTTCACCGTTAAGCAGTGGTGATGTTATCCACATGCGCAGATAAATTGAAAAATCAATTTATTTCCTGCACGCTCGCCCGGTCTCGAACCCCGACTTACCGATTTTGAAGTCCGAGGTTCTCACCACTGAGCCACCACTGCTTTTTATTCATAATACAATAAGGTACTTGTTATTTAAAAGGAATATATAAAAGGTTATTTATAAACACTTGTAAATCAATGCATGAAAAAAAAACTGTTCCCCAGATCGCGACGCCAGCTGTTGTTGCAGCTCATGCTCCTATAGTGGCGCACGCCCCAGTCGTAGCCGCACCCTGGGCCCACGGGTGGTAATCGACCCCACATACCACTAGGCTACATGGCTAACCCACCACCTCAGCCTCACTAGGACTATACCACCCGGTCTTAGTCAAGAAGCGCAACAGTCAACCTCTACCTATCTAGTATTTAGTAATAAACAAACATCGAATAGTGTAAACACCTTATCACTTTGAAATGTTTGGAATATATTTAAAGCAGTAAAGGGAAGTGTTTTAATTTTATAACCCATAAATACATAATAAGGAAAAAGCGACACAAGATTGCATATAAAACTTAAGTATCGAGAGGTAATGGAAATATAAAATTATTGAATTAAATCGCACATTCGGTATGATTTTATTAAGTGTGTCTGAATGTTTATTTTATTTACGACGTCAGAATTTGCCGCTGGTTTGAGTATACCACATTATTATCATATCAAAAGAACGGAGCGGATATCACTTCGTTCTACCGATAATATGAGAATAAATATAACAAACATTTTTACATTTATCCATCTAATGTCCATCATAAATCCTCTTCTAAACTCTGAACGACTTTAGTCCATAGTAACAGCATCAGTTCCTAGTCAGACACCTTTTTCGAGATACACCTGCTGAATACCCACGTATTCTGACTAATATAAAGAAGAACAAATGAAGTTAAGCAGATGTGCTAGGAACACAAAC
Source organism: Zerene cesonia (assembly GCF_012273895.1). Taxonomy (NCBI): domain Eukaryota; kingdom Metazoa; phylum Arthropoda; class Insecta; order Lepidoptera; family Pieridae; genus Zerene; species Zerene cesonia. The sequence goes on from NC_052108.1 coordinate 4,743,274, forward strand.
ATGATTAATTTGAAACAAAACCGATTATTTATCTAGTTGTAGGTAAGTGTATAGATATATTTATGTACAATATTTATAACAGTTCTACTTATTCCTCAGAATAAGTTGAGGAAAATAATACATTATTATCATATCAAATATATTATATTGTTGTGTTTTAATTCAGTGCAGGATACCAACAGGTAACACTGCAAGAATGCTTCAATAATGTTTAGTAATTCCCAAATGTCACATTATTATTTTCATAAATGTTAAAGGTTACTTTGATACTTGGGTAGCGAGAAAAAAATATATGATACTTGAAAAAGCTTGAAGAAAGCAATCATGTATACATTTTTTTAACATATTGATCAATAAGTGTCATTAGTGTAAGAATAATGAGAACTTATTACAACAGGTGCATTAAATTATTGTTGTGTATTGTCGGTGAGTAATGATAGGCATAAGTAGAGGCTGTGTCCATTTATGGTGGAACTTATTCCGCATGCCGTTTATAGGACAAGTAGTTATTGCTACAAATATATTGAGAGTTGTTAAAACTTAATATTTTACGTTTATGAGTTAGTTTTCTGAAAACTAATATATAACTTCTGAGCAACAATGGCTATGTGGGAATTTGATCAATAAGCCCTGTTTATTTTCTATTATTTGAGAAATTTTAAGTTCCAACACTACCTACTATGATGTAAATTAACATACAAGTCTACCCAATATAAAAATCATAATTCAATTATTAACAGCTCTATATAATTGCTAAGATACTGGTCAAGTCACCGTCCTGTCGTCGAGCACAAAATGGAGCTTTCATTCGTCCAAGGTCATCCTGCAGAAACCTTAACATTTTATTATAGAGCACAACCACAAAAAATACATCAAGTCTTAAAGACTCTTTAAACTATTATTATTTCACACAATCAAATCAATACTTAACAAACAATGATATTTTTATAGATCATAAAAGCATTTCTTCGATTTTATGTACTTTTTTTTGTATTTTAATGGTGTAATATTGATGGAGATGTAACATTTAAGAAATATAATTAATGTTCAGACTATTTAAAATATTGTAAACACCTCCTTACTCTTTAGAAATATTAAATGCGAAAGTTATTTGTTGGTTTGTTTGTCTTACACATGGAAATGGAGAGATTTTATGATTTTATTTCTAAAGTATTTATTTCTATAGTTAGCAAGCTACAGAATGACATATGACATACTTGTTACCATATTCCCATGAGAATTAACTTTGATAAAGCAAGGGAAAGGCGAAAAATTTTATATAAATGAAAAAAGACAGTAAATAAATTTTGTTAAAAAAAAGAAAAATTAAATGATCACGGAATCGCACTTTCATTGAGTATGTTTCATTATGATAAACTTTGACGCTTTGACAAACAAGACACCTTATAAAAATTATATCTTGTTTTAATAAACTATTTGAGCACTTGCGAAAATAACATCATTTATTCCAGGCCACATATATAATGAAATTACAATTATCTTCTTAACTGTTATTATTTTTGTAATTGTTATTTTGTATTTTGGTACGTATATCTAATTACAATGATTAACACATATTACAATAAAAATTCAATTAAACTCAAAATACTTTTACACTTTTACAAAGGTTTGAGTGGAACCGAACTGTCTTAAAGGTGTTATCATCGGTGACCATATTTCATTATTCTTATGAGACAAAGCAATGTGCCCACGTACTTTTCTTAAAACTGTTATTATTGACAATACGATAAAATGTTTAAGTAAAAACATTTTGCTTGTGCTAACTAACATTAAAAAAGCGAAAGTAATTCTGTCTGTCTTTTGCACAGAGAAAAATTGAGATCCGAAAAGCAACATAGGATAATTTTTATCCCGGATATCTCATGGAAACGGTAACTATGTTTGAACATCAATTAGATATTATTACTTGAAATGTTAATAACCGTTAATAATAGTTTATAATTTTTATAATGCATGTATATTAATATCAATTAAATCTGGCTACTCGAGATTGACTTTCACGCGATGAGTAAGCGAACACGTTGAACTTGACTTTTGATACATTTGGTTGCCGAACACTGTATAAATAGGTTCGACATATGGAAGAAAGCATCAGTTAATCACTTTTTGTCGTTCAGTCTCGAACTAACACAGACCACGATGAACTCGCTGGTGGTGTTGCTTTCCGTGATGGCGCTTGCCGCCGCCTCCCCTTCAGTTCCCTCCATTCTCAGCTATGCGGTACCAGCTGTAGCCGTAGCACCATCTGCTGTGTCACACCAATCTCGGATAGACATCAAATCATCTCCTGCTGTTGTCTCCGAGACAATCACTCCAATTACCCGCACCGTTGTATCTGAGCCAGCTGCAGTCATCGCCGCGCCCGCCGCATATACCGCTCCCGCTGCATACGCTGCTCCCATCGCATATGCTGCCCCCGTCGCCTACGCCGCACCTGCTACATACGCTGCGCCTACTTTCGCCGCTGTCGCTCCTGCAGCCATCTCCAGCCAATCCAGAGTAGACATCAAATCATCTCCAGGCATTGTCAGCACTGTCGCCGCCGGGCCCGTGATCAGCGGCTACGCCTCTCCCACCGCGTACAGCGCTCCCGTCGCCTCTGTTTACTCGCCATCTGCTATTGCTGCAGTACCTAGCGTATTTAGATCTGCCGCCATTGCGCCAGTTGCATCAGTATCTTCTGTAATATCCGCCCCCGCCGTTGCTGCTCCCGCTGTGGTTGCTGAAACACCCGAAGTAGCGGCAGCTCGTGCTGCTCACTTGGAAGCTAAGGCCGCTGCTCTCAACGAAGCTCACGTCATCCACAAACGGTCTGTCCTTCTTAATGCCCCTGTTCTTTCTTACGCATCTGTGCCTGCTACATCCTACCCAACTTTGGTACACAACTACGCTGCATCTCCCGTAGTCTACTCAGCTCCCTTGGCCCACGTTTCGTCCTACGGCGTGCATGCTCCTGCTATCGCAAGAGTATTTTAAATACCATCACGATTGCGAGGTATCTACGCCTCGGTTCAGACTTGACGAACGACTATATAACTTTAAAATAAATGTCATAAAATAACTAAACGAATATGTTTTATTTGTGTTATTTAACTAACCTTTCTTGCAAATAAAGAAACTTTAACCATGTATAACAAAAATAATGGACAATATTCACAATACCTATTGCAAATTATTGTATTGTATTTGAATGCCCCACTTTTTGGACGCAAAAAATTGAACAAAATTAAAGGTTTGCACAACAGCTGTATTATACCACAGATAGTATATATTTTAAATAACACTTAGTTATATTTATACTGTAGAAGAGTATTTATAATATTTACATATTACGATGTTTGTCTGTCTGTACTAATTTTAAGAAAAAAAAAGAGTATCGATTAAATAATAAATAAATACGTTTTTATATTTAAATGTATTTATATTGAAGTAATCTAAATAAGTATCTACATATCTGTAATAGTGTGTGTATCACTAAGAAGAAATTGCAAACCACTGCTCTTATAGAAAGGACCAAAAGGGACATAGCATTGATTGAAAAAAGTTTATTCTAATATCTTTATACCTAGATGGCGATAACTTCAGCAATCGAATGATGAATATTTAATAACAAAGTGTTTATTTTTTAGTGACCTTCCATATTAGTACATGTGGGATAGTTCCCACTAATTACCAACTGCCAACAAATAAAATAGCTTTCCATTATTGTTTTTTTTTCAAGTGCTTGTAGTAGACTATATTTATTGGGTACTTATCATAAATGAGTTGAAAGTACTCGTTTATGATAAGTACTATTTGATAAACAACTAATTTTGCACAATTTTTTTGTTACCATAGAAGGTATCGCATTTTCAGACAAAATAAGAGTTATATTTTATATTATTGTCCGTGTAATAACCGAAATTCAAAATTTAGAATCAGTTATTATTTGCGAAGATTTGATGAAAGATTTATGAATCGTCATTTATTCCATGAATGATTATACTTTTTCGTGTATGTTTCACAGTTGACGTTGTTACAAAAGCTTTTTTTCATCGTTGACGTAAATCAGAGCACGTTTAATGCTATCAGATTGCATTAGCGATTACATGTGGACAGATAACGTCTTTTGTTGAGAAATACGGCAACCCTGTACTGACTTGAAGTCTACACGCGTTGTGGACATACAGGCATTGTCTTGTGTTAGCACGTGTGACCTGCTCTAATGTGAGTGGTGAACCGTGAAAGATATGCATTTATTTGTTATTCAGACGCTTTAGGAAATGAAATTATCGATTCATTCGCTATATTATTCGAAATATGTAAATGCGAGGATGCGTCGTGGCATAATTTTTATGTCTTCCGATATCGTGCCAGGTGTTGTATGTATTGTGGTATATAATAAATATTTACAAAGCAACGGATTTTAATGATTGTTTTTTAACATTGTACGCTTTATTCTACATCGCTTTTATTAGTCAATATGTAATAGAATACGCATAGCGAACATACACGCAAAATAAATTAACATTGTGTAGCTCCATTATTTTAGGTTTCATCAATTAATCTAAATGTTTTTAGAACTAGGAAAAAATGCTCATTTTAAGAATTTGCATTTAATATAATTGGTTCGTATATGTATCAAATGGATTCTTTTTTATATTTTCATAATATCGTATTTCATAGCAGGTAATAAAGAGACACAATTTTCCTAACTATTGAGAAGTAATATGACTCATAATAATAATAATATTAAAAAATATTTATCTGAATATTCCCGTACGTTATTGATCAATAAATTTTGGGCTAAAATTGTTATTCATTCAAGGTCAATAACAAAATATAGTTCAATGATAATATTGTGTCATTCATATAATAACTAAATGAGCAGATTTCGAGACAAAAAAAGTTAAGACTATATTAACTATATTTGGGTATAATGTTACAGCGATAAACTTATAATGTAGGTTTAGGTAGATCAATATTATATACCTAACAAAATTTTGCAAGTTTTATTGTCCCTGCAAAAATGTTATTTATAATCTTGCAAAGATGTGTACTACCTACAGGTTAAACAAAATAAGATATGTATATCAATAATTATTTTGACTACTCCATATACATCCCATTTAAGAATAATAATTTATTGATATAACTTTTCATTAATATTCACAGCGATAACATGCTTACATTCGATGTAACTTCCGCATCTAATAGTGGTCAATAGGATATAGGTATTGAAAAAACATTAGACGACATGATATTTGGCCACATAATTTGAAGGTGATTCAGTGGCATTTTTATATACATGTATTGGGTAAGTAGCGTCGCTATAAAAGCTTTAGTCGGCATGTGTTGGACATCATTTGATCTACTTTCGTTGATCAAACAAGACAACACAGACCACGATGTACAAGTTGGTGGTGTTGTTCTCTGTGCTCGCGTTGGCTGCGGCTAAACCTAACTGGGTATCGCCAGTAGTTTACAGCGCTGCGTCACCAGTGGTTTACGGCTCTGTCTCACCCGTCGCCTACAGCTCCGTCGTGTCGCCAGCCGTCAACACCGTCGTGTCACCCGCCGTCAGCTCCGTGTCACAATACAGCAGCAGCGTAGTTCACGGATCTCCCGCTGTACCTGCAGTATACAGCGCCTACGCACCAGTCAGCCATGCCGTCGTCCCTGCTGTCGCTGGTTGGTCTCAAGCCCCCGGCTCTCCCGCCGTTGTCTTAGACGCTGTACAAGGTGTGCCTTTGGACACCCCTGAAGTCGTCGCTGCTCGCGCTGCCCACTATCAAGCCAAGGCCTTATCTGGAGTCCACAGAATTGCCAAGCGTTCGCTCGCCGCTGTTGCCCCTGTTACCTACAGCTATCCATTGACCTACTCCTCCCCAACTTATGTTTCAGCTTACTCTCCATATGTCTCTACCTACTCCAGCCCAGCTGTATCATCTTACGCTGTCGTGCCAAAGGCTCTCTCTGTCCACCCATGGTAATAAAAACGGATCTTAACATAGCATATTGATCAACGAACATGTGTAAAGTTCACTGCCAATAAAATGAATTAAATAAATTTTATCGTTTTACTGTATACACCTAAGAGCCTCATAAATTTATTAACAATACTCTAAAATGGCAACATGTATATTAATCTTCTCTTTGAAGGCAACAGCCCTACAAGATTTTAAAGGGTAGTAAGACTATTTTTGAAACAAATTTTATTTGAGTAATAAATTATATAATGATATTGTTAAATGTAATATGTTGTTATATTTGAAATATGATAAATTTGTAAAGTAATTAATTATAAACGCATTTAAAACCTAAAATACAATTTATATTGCTAACATAGTTTAATAATAATTAAAAATGTATTTTATAATTCTTTGTAGTCTACCTTATATCTTTACTCACATTGATTTTAATTTTCACACACGACAGAAATTACCATTTGATTAAGATGTAATTACTTTATACGGCTAAAGAGAAATCATAAGGCAGAAAAACTCGTAACATTATATAAATTCATTTAATCAAATTCCATACAAATTTAATAATAATGTCCTACATGGGGATGGAAAGAACTATAGGCGTCTGCTCCAAAATTTCCGAATGGTTTATGAAGAATTGGAGAAGCTAGCACAGGAGCAACAACTTCCTTCACAATAGGTACAATCGATGCCACAATTGCTGGCGCTGAATGTACATCGACTCGTTCCTGATGGGAAACCGCCAATGGAGCCAAGCCTGCCAAGTGTGTAGCTACTGGGGCTAAATGGCCAACATGCGGTAATGGGTTGACGGAATACGGCGATCTTTTCAATATGTGGTGTCCGTGACTAAATCCGTGACCAAAACTATGGCCAAAACCACGTCCTCCATAACCGTATGCATGGTTTATATAAGGCACTGGAATTGGTGCAGCAACGGTATGCAATGGTGCCACTGGTATAATGTGACCTTGGCAGAAGCCCAGAAATGCAATGAAACACAATAACCGGAACATTTTCTTGCGTGGATATCTTTTATGGTTACTTAATGGTACAGTCGGTCTTAACTAACGCTCCTTGTGACAAGACCCTTCCTCTTATACTACTAATTCTGATTCACGGTGACAGTATTGAAATTCCTAATAATAGATTGGTCACGCTATTGAACATGGTTAACAAAAACTCGGAATTAACTTGATTGTTAGGTAACTGGAAATAGGCATAATTAGTTTCAGTGTCTATAATATACTTTAAGGTGCCTTTTTAGATATGTATTTAATTATTTTATATATATAAGTAATATAAATTTAGCAACGACCTGCTACATCAGAACTTTAAAACACATGACTTTGAAAGGAACGATTCCGAGTGTGTAAAGACAGCCCGTGATAAATTTTGTGTTAAGTAGTTAAAAAATACATAATTATGGTTAGATTGGATATTGAATTTAGCGAATAACGATACTTTTACTATTGCTGAAGAGTTTGTTTGAACACGCTAATCTCAGTAACGACTGGTACGAAATGAAATATATTTTTTTTATGTTAAATTGTCAGGACAAAATCAAAACAAAATATTACACAACTGCCATCATTGCCAAGGTTGAACGATATTAATGAACTAAAAAGCATCTTGTGTATTATAATTATGTCATCGTTGACACAGAGCTATATAATATTTTTTATAGTCTACGTTGAGCATTATTGAAGTGTCGATTAGTAATTCTTAATTTTATAATTATAACAAAACTGTCGATGACTTATAGGTTTAACAACAATTCTTACAACCGATGTACCACATTTTTGTTATTTTACGTTACGTTATCGAAATTTCGTAAATGTTTTTTTTTTTTAATAAGAGTACAATTTTATTTTTTTGGGATTCAGCGTTTATATAGGTACATTCTGTTCATCGATTGTTATTATTAGCTTCAAAAGGACAGCTTATTAGATGTAATATTCTCAAAGCATGTAAATAAGTATACATAGCAAAGTTAAATCATTCATAAAGAAGCGTGCATCATAATCAGGTCAATGACCCTTGTGATGCAACAACCAGTCATCACCGGCCGAGAACTTGAATTGCGTCCGCGCAATCAACGTACATCTACCGTTATGCGCTTATAAAACTGCGACCTTACAAGTCATAACTATTACTCTCGATATCGACTTTGAAATGTTTTCACTAATAGTTTTTTGTTTGGTGTTATGTAACGTGCAAAGTCAGTTAGTTCCTCTAATATTATCCGCGCCTAGTGCCGTGTCTCATCAATCGCGAATTGATATAAAACAATCAGTAGTCACGCCTGTTATTTATAGTCCAACGGGTACACTATTTGCAAGTCACATTGAGGAGGAAAAACCGAAAATCGTGAGCAAAACGGCGGTGGTTGCAGATGCTGTATTGATGCCTGTTGCATTGACTTTCTTTCATAATCTTCCCTTAGCGAGAGCTTTGGAGCATCCCAAATCTATACAGACAGTACAAGATGATGGAGATAATACTAATAAACCTTTAAAATCACCCCAATGACTCGAGATAAAACATATTTAAAGTCTTTTCATTTACGTAGAAGCATTTATTAGTCAAAATGTTTATATTTTTTATAATCAATGAGGTTATACATTTTACAACTGGGAAATTTTCTTCGCTGTAACATTTTTTTTTTGTGGGGTGTTGCATAATTCTGTACATTTATCTTAATTTAGGATACAAATAATAAAATAAAATGTATTTTGTTCTCTTTGTTTTATTTACAAATCGTATATGTACATTTCAAGATCTCCTGTTTCGATACGGAATTTAGAAATTGAACTGAGGATAACAATTAGATCAGCGTTGAATTGGAGTTGTGGAGGGAGGATGGAAAATAGCGGTTGCAGTAGATTACTTTTTTATGAAGTGAGAGACGGTGGCGATGGGAGCATGAGAAACCACTGAAGTTGGGAACGCGTAAGATGTCGTCAACGGAGCAGCTGCGGCGTAGGTGGTCACGAAAGGTTGACGAGCCACGTAAGTTGTTGGGGCAATGTAAGAAGTCACAGCCAAAGGCACGGACCGCTTCTTGATTAAATGCGCTGAAGCGTAAATCGGTGACGTATGGATGAGAGGAGTAGCGTAAGATGTTGCGATAGGTGCAGCAGCATATGTCGTCGTTAGAGGAGCAGCAGCAGTGTAAGTTGTCACGAATGGAGCGCGAGCCACATATGTTGATGGCGCAATGATTGAGCTCACAGCCAGAGGCGCGGACCGTTTCTTAATCAAATGCGCGGCAGTATAGATTGGCGAGGTGTGGATCAAAGGTGTAGCGTAAGAAGAGTAAGTCGTGGCGATAGGCGCTGCATAAGCTGACACCAACGGAGCCCGAGCCACATAAGCCGATGGCGCAATGTATGTGCTCAAAGCCAATGGTGCTGACCGTTTCTTGATAAGATGAGCATACGCGGGGATAGCCGAGTAGGTATAACCTGAAGAGTAGAGAGGAGATGGGTGGATGACACTGCTGGCCTGTCTTGAGATGGTTGTTGTCGCTGGCGATATAACTGTAGAGGTGTAAGCGAAAGGTACGCCGGCAATTAAGCCTGGCGAAGCCACCGCCGCGGCGAAAAGAGCTGAAAACACCACCAATTTGAACATCTTGGTCTGTGTTGTTCTGTCGAGAAACTGATACCGAACAATACTGAACATCGTATTTATTGAAAGTGATCTCAAAAATTAAGGGCGGTATTGCATTGTAAACCGGTGCAAGAAGGTCGTCCGGGAAGTTGATATTTACACTTAACAAGGCTATCGAGAATCTCAAACAGGCCAGTCCATCACCGTCAACCTGAAATAAAGATCAAAATATAAAAGCAATGTCAAAGGAACTATTTTAACCCTTTAATACCTCCAACAATTCTTTCAATTAAAACTGCCATTGAAATGTTTTCAGTGGCACTAACGTATTTGTTCAAATATAAATTGTTTGTGTTCTCTTATCAAAAATTGTATGACAAATAAATAAAAAAATATATCGTTTGTACAATACATGAAGCAAAACAAACCTAAATCGTCTCTTTTTTTTTAATAATGAACATCAATAATAATTTATTTTATTTTTGTAATAAAAAAAAACATTTCTACATTATTATATGTATTTTACTAACTCCCATTAGCTATATAAAAAAAAACTTATCACAGAAATCACCTAGAGGGTCAATGCCCTCAACAAAGTACCGATTAATACATAATTTATGGAGTGCGCTAGAAATATACAGTCCTCTAGTACCGTAAACTTACCTTTTTCTTCAATTTTCACATAATTTAGCTTGAACTTGAAAAACTAATGTTTCGACGAACCATATACGAGTCTGCCATGCACCAAGAAACCTATAATCGTATTTAGGATGCACACCCTAATCAACTAATAAAACAATCAACCTTACATATTTTTATATAATAATCAATTATTTACTAAAAGCATATTTTTATGCTCCACGGAAATATATTACAAAATACACTGTTTATACAATACAAGCTCTTTGTGGACGCTCATAGTCTCAAGTGGCAACCAATATGGTGAGGTGATGATGATGATGGAGACCCATATGATACGTATACGTAGTTTTTAAATAATGCAGTTCTCCTTATTATTTTATTTAAAATCTTTTACTTACTTATTGCTAAATAAAAACAAAAGTATTATCAAAGGTTTTAAATATACTTTAGTTAAAGTATTCTATAGGCACATATGGCCTTTGACAAAATTGTTATATTATAAACGTTCTTTAGCTAAAATGTCACTTAATCTTTGTTTATGAATTGTTGCCTTTACAAAGGAAACTTTCCTTAATACAGCATTTTTCATTTTATAAGGAATTATTTGTGGAAACCAATAAGTGTGTCCATATCATAAATTATTTTATTAATTTATAAATAATAACCCTAATTAAAAATTGACCTGACCCACCTAATTCTTTCTTATCTCTCAATTGTGACAATGAGTGATGCCAGAGTAAAAGGTTGTCAAGTTCAATAAAACCGGTCAAATACGAGTCGGAGTCGCGGCACTAGGGTTGACTTGATTAAATTGTCTAGGATATGTTTATGTAATTCATCATGTTTTTGATCGTGCCAACCGTTATTTAAATTTTTAGGTTATATCTTCACACAATGTCCATATTAGCGGAGCGAAATATGCCGGGTTCACTAAGCCAGAGTAGTAAACATGCAGAAGTTTTTACTTATTGAGCTAAATGTGCTTGCTTTTTCGTCTTTGTCTCACATCGCAACAGAGCGGCTTTTTCGTATGATTTTTGTGTTTGGATATAGTTGGGAAACTTCTATTAAACGATGAAACAACCTATTCTTAGGAGAATTTCCTTAGGCAACACGGGTGTAAAGCTAATACTTTATAAATAAGTTTAGCCAACGCATGTAATTTAAAGCAAAAAATGTATTTATATACTACATAAGAAAGGTACGAATATAAATAATATCTATGCATACAGATATCATTAATCATAATTATAATATTTTAAAAAGATGCAGAATATGTAACATGTTTTACCTGTTTTATAAACAATAAGTTTCAAGTAAGAAAAATGCATAAAGCCTTTTATACTAAGGAGTTATTACTAGAATAGTGCTTACATAATAAGCATTGATTCTGTAAAAGTCGTATGGTAAATCAGGAAATACACGACTGTGTCTTATAAAATATGACGTTAATTAAATAAATATTGTATTAATGTACATTATTTGAAACTATTCAATGATTTTGAAAAATAAAACTCGAAATTTAATCTGTATAAAAAAATTCAACGGTATCACAAAAGATTTCTATAAAAAATTATCAATCATTAACATTTTATTACTCTTTAAACGCCTATATCACGATTATTTAATAGTGTAATATTATCATGCTTTCACCGCAATATTCAATAACCAAGAGGTGCATTTAGTAAAGTAATAGAATACACGTTTACAAGGCTTCTATTATCTGTCCAGTCTGAAGAAGCTAACAAAGAATAACAATGAATATAATAGCTTTGGTACGGATGGCGCACACAATACACGTAAAAGTATAAAATCGAGACACGTGCAGTGCTATTAGCTAATATTTAGGTCGCTGAAGATTCATGTACGAGTGCGAGTGACGCAGAACTGCCAAGCACTTGAATAATTCATTAAGGTATTAAACGTGTTGCCCTTGTTGCAGAATATAAATTGGATTATGAAAATATTGGGCTCATGAATATAATGGACTTTTATGTAAAATTATCCGTGATGTAATTTAAATACTGCCTACAATGTGCATCATTTCTAAATATCTCGTTGTTCATATTCAATGATTTTTATGAAAACTATACTAGAGCAGATATTTTAACTTTGTTTTAAATGGATCTCTGCCAATTTTCATATCAAAGCGACCAAAATATGCCACTTAATTCATAAAGTGAAACAAAAAATGCACTGATACATAAACAAACTTTCATATTGAGACAAAAGTAGTCCTTTCATGGCCAACGATGTGTTCCGGAGACGCCCATCTAGTTAATATTATGATGCAAGTATAAAAGACGATTGCAGTTCTCTGACAGCATCAGTGTGATCACAGAAAGCAACACAGACCAACCTTGCAAAATGATGAAGCTGGTGGTGTTGTCTTGCGTGTTGGCTGCGGCCTCCGC
>NC_052108.1:4756931-4758074 GCF_012273895.1 Zerene cesonia
AACACGCAAGACAACACCACCAGCTTCATCATTTTGCAAGGTTGGTCTGTGTTGCTTTCTGTGCTCACACTGATGCATCTGACAAACTGCTATTCACTTTTATACAAACAATATGGAGGTACTAATAATTCGACGGGCGTCGCCGGAACACATCGTTGACCATGAACGAATTATTTTTGATAAGAAAATAAAGTTCACTTACTTGGCGGGCGTATTTTTGCAAAATACACATATGTATTTTACTTTCACTTTCTATCCTTTTGAATTACAACCCTAGTCACATAACTGTTTATAATACGTTGAAGATAACTTACTTCGCAATCGTGTTTGTAGACTTTGGTATTACTAATCTTATTGTATGTCTCCATTGGGAAAAATGCTTGAGATTATACTTTATTTTAAAAAAGTTATAAATTTAAGCTCTTTCGAAAAAAAATTAATTGATTATTTGTTGTTAAATGTATAAAGTATATCTTATCTTTTAGTTTACTTGAAAATTAATGGTGCACTTATATTTAAAATGTAAACCTAAATTAACAAAAAGTTTACCAAATAAAATAAATTGTCATTCTCCATTATCTATATTATTTTCGTACATATAGCTATATAGTATAAAAAATAGTATCAATACGTATAAAATATGCTACATGTTGCTAGTGAAGAAGTTGATTGATCTATTCTGTTCTAAATTTTATGATTATTAGTAAATATTTAGTATGTGCAAATTCGATTCGATTTCGATTCGGGTTCCAAATAAGCTACAGAATTTGCCTCAGAATAAGAGATAAAAAAGTAATACACATTAATTTAAAATTTTGTCACTCGCGCAATGTATAACGATTGTTGAAAGTTGCTCAACTTCCTTTTTTTTATTTGTTGTTATGGCAGCTATATATATTATGTTTCTTTCTTAGTTTACTTTTGTACTTAAGTCAAATTTCTATTTGTTTTCGCATTTTTCATCAGGATTCACCCTGGCTTTTATGAAATGCTTTGGAAAAATAAAGTTTTCTTTATTCATTTATTTGTAAATTATCGGTGAATATTGAAGTTCTACAATAGTAATTCGTTTCCGGCACTAAGAACTGTCAACAACGTAATCATAGGCTCCAGCATTAATCAAATAAATAAAATAGTTAGAGA
>NC_052108.1:4759074-4761332 GCF_012273895.1 Zerene cesonia
ACAGAAAGCAACACAGACCAACCTTGCAAAATGATGAAGCTGGTGGTGTTGTCTTGCGTGTTGGCTGCGGCCTCCGCCACAAACTTGTTGGCTGGCTACGTAGCCCCATGGGCTTATGCCGCCCCCTTAATCCAGCCCTACAACTATCGGGGACCTCTCTCTCTCGCCCCAGGACAGCCCGCTAACATCTTGGGTGCTGATGGACGGCCGTTGGATACTCTTGACGTCAACTTGGATCGGTCAGCTCATCTCACAGCTAAAGCTCTTGATAACGGCATACACCTTTTGAAGAAACGGTCCGTTGTCGCTGCTCCTATCGCCGCCGCCTATGCTGCACCTTTTGCCTACTCTGCACCTTTTGCCTACGCTGCACCGCTCATCCAGCCCTCCAACTACCGTGGACCTCTGTCACTCGCTCCCGGCCAGCCAGCCAACATTTTGGCCGCTGACGGCAGGCCTCTCGATACCCTAGACGTGAACTTGGATCGCGCTGCCCACTACACTGCTAAGGCTTTCGATGGTGTTCATATCCTCAAGAAGCGGTCTGCTGTACTAGCCCCTGTAGCTCCCGTCGTCAGCCACGTCGCCGTTGCCCGGGCTCCACTGATCGCCTCCACCTACACTTACGGCGCACCAATCGCCCGGATCAGCCCAATCTCTTACGCAGCGCATTATGCCCATGTGCTATAAATCCGACGACCAAACCCGACTAATATGTGACGTATCGGTGTAAATACTGAAAATATATTTTTTTAAACTTATGTGAATACTTTTATTAATTATTCTTGTATGGATCTTTTAGGGATTCATGTTACCATATTATTACCTAATTATTTCTAATTATATCTTATTAAAATACTGACATGATGATAATAATAGATATATGACAGTAAAAATAATTACAATGACTGTCTCCGAACTGGGGGGGTATTTTAATCAACGCGTAAAGTGCATTTAAAAATGATTTTAATTATGTTTGAACTGTGTCAGACATAAAAAAAAACAATTTAATTTGTTCACAAATAGAACTACTTTAATTCGACTTCTTTCGTTTTTTCATAATTTACCTAGCTACTGCATTGTATTTACATTTCAAATTGTACAACACATTGACCAAGATATAATAATATAATCATTGACAAACTCACAATTGTCAGTAATGGTAGTTACAAGCCGTTAAAATATACAATGTAAAACAGACGACTACCACAAATGTACCGAATACCTATTTATAGACATACAACTAAAAATAAACAACTATTAGGAAAAAAATCTCGTAAAATCTATCTAGTTAAAGAGTTAAGAATATATTACTACCATACTTTCCAATGTAAAGTACGTATTTTGATGATTGTATAATCGTTATTAACGTGGAAAACACTGTCTCAGACTAAGATATAAAATTGGACTGAATCTAAACATCGTACACGTAGATCTGCAACTCACCATACAAGGAAACTGAATTATACTTTAATAGCTTCGTGTACACAGTAATAGCAGAAATCGCTTGGCTAATGTTCGTATAAAGTATAAAACTGTAATTTTTTCTGCGACATTCTGTTAGATTATACACAATAGAAAAATAATAGTCACGGCCGTAAAAGGTTGATGTGATTGACAGATCATATATAATCTGAATACTTCTATCTCCTTACAGTTAAAAAAAACTGGTTAAATATAGGTTGAATATCACATCTATTATTTTCACAGCAAAGTTGTTGATCAACTTTTTGTTCCGCAAGACTACAATTTTGAAATCTTCTTTACAGGACAATACCTAGACCCTTAAGGCAGTTTATAACCTTTACGCACCCACCCAGACAGAAAATTTATTCTGCATTTAATATATCGTACAAATATAGCATCTCAGCAGTGCCCGCATACACTTTATATTTATTTCGTGTCCATCATGTCCTAGAGCCAAAAAGTTTGATGACATATTATATTAACCGTATCACTCTTGCGAGGCTGATGGGTTATGACCAAAAAAAATTAAATTCAGCTGTGACACTGCTATTGGAATATGGTACCCTGAAAATTATGATCATTTTTATGATTTCAAGGCTTATAATGCATGTCCTAGTCTTAGCACTAGGTTAAAATGATTTCTAAGGACATTCGGAAAAAAAATCGAACAATTATGTATCTTTTAAGTATTACTATTGTAATAATATAATAATATAATATAGCCTTTTATTCAGATAATCTTAACATACATAGTGAAAATAAACAGTTACAAACTAACAAAATATTAACCG
>NC_052108.1:4762332-4764395 GCF_012273895.1 Zerene cesonia
CCAAGGCCTTGAACGGTGCTCATATTCTCAAGAAACGGTCTGCCTTCCTCGCCCCTGTAGCTCCAGTCGTTAGTCACATCGCCGTTGCCCGGGCTCCACTGATCGCCTCCACCTACGCTTACCGCGCACCCATCGCCAGGATCAGCCCAATTACCTACGCTGCGCATTATACCCATGTGCTGTAAATGAACGACCCATTATTTCATAAGAACTGGTGTAAATAAAATTGAAAATATATATTTCAAAATATATTACAATAATTGTCTGATTTAACCCATGTCTAATATCCAATATAAGTTTAGTCTTAAAGAAAGCTTACAGACTAATGTCATCAATATGTAATTGTCGATATACTTTTATAAGCCGAATAGCCTGTTTACTTGTTTATTTGTATAAATTAATATTCAAAGAATTTGTTTATTTGCTGAACATAAAGTTAAAGAATACACCTAAATGCTAGAATCAACTAAGTTGTTTCACTTGTATACGTATATTTTATACGTAAGGAATTTATTTAAACCTGGCGATCATAATCAGGATAATAAGATAAATTCAAAGAATAATTGTATTGGTACCTATTCATTCTTTAAAAGTGTAGAAAGATTGAATCAAATCTGTCCGTTTAAAGTTGTACCAAAATCAAAATCAAGTCTAAAGGAGTTAGCAAACATACTGGTGAAAATAATAAAAACTGTTAGAAAGAAATATGTTGAATAGTCCTTCAATGGAGGAAAGCTATAGACATAACCTTACTTATAATCTTACTACCAATAAGTGCGAAACATCAATAAAAAAGAAAACACATTTTTCGAAGTTATGCCGATCATCTCATTATCAATAATCATATTGGCCGAGTTGGTAGGCTGTTGAAATTTTCAAATTTTAACTACCGCGGACCTCTGTCGATGGTCCTGCCGATGTCGAATTTTTACACAAATTTTCTTGCACTGATTGTAGCAGTGGTGATATGCGTAATATGACGAACCCCCGTTAGCATTGATAGCCGAGGTACCAACCACTCCATCACTACTGTACGTTATTAATATGTATGTACAAATGTTAAAACTAGTACTGAAGAACAATGTACTTGAATGGAAAGTATAATAACTATGACTTATACTCTATGACTAGTATTTGCATTATTACGTATAGATTAAGCAGAACAAGGTACCTTAAAGCAATGGCCACTTCAGGTATTGTTTTTTTCGACGAAAGAACTATAAGCACAGATTACTAAATAGTTGCTACGTAAATAAAGCATTTTCTTTCCAAGAACACATATGTCTCTTTCATATATATTTAGATACAATTAATTCACTACTAATTCAAAACATAACTAGAAATATTCCTGTTATTCAAAACCGCATGGAAACCTAATGTTCAAAGGTGTGTGTGTAATCGTTATACAAAACATCTTTCTAGTTACACAGAAAATTATAGTTTGTTTTTTAATTAAATCAAATATTTTGCGTATTTTATAGAAAAGTAATATATACCTACGCAAAAAAGAATATGAGTGTTTTTCTAACGCAAATAAAACACATCCATGAACTCTTTGCCCTAGTTGTTGTAATTGAACAAGATTAAGTTGTAATAGTCAAGTAGCAGCTATTAGATGAATTAATGTTAATAATTTAAAACGGTTGTTGTCCAAAGTACACATTATAAAATTCATAAATACCTGAGTAAAGATTTGACTTACAGGTAAATCAAATAAATATAACGATACGATGAACAGACGTACTTCTGTAAGTCATCTAATATAAATCTTCAACTCATAATTACGCTAACTGGAGGTAGGGATACAAACCTAACACATGAAGATATCGAACAAGATATATACAAATAGAACCACCGCGTTGTCTAAGTGCGGGTTGGCAGATATTGCAAAATTTTTTAGAACCGAGACAAGTAGGTTTTCTTGCTTTGTTTTCTCTTACTGGTAGGAGCTATGGATGTTGAAAAAATCCATTGAATATTGCTACCTTTTGTTACAAATTAAAGATCGTACTTATAAAAATTTCCATAGACAAGGTTTTCTGTTATTTTTGTCTACCGCCTGA